>NC_132889.1:34716203-34778703 GCF_030463535.1 Salminus brasiliensis | reverse complement strand
TCTCTGTCTCTCCTGTTCTCTATCTCTTCTTTTATCTCTCTCTCTCTCCTTTTCATCTCTCTCTCTCTCTCTCTCTCTCTCTCTCTCTCCCTTTCTGTTCTCTCTCTGCCCTGCTCTCTCTCTCTCTCTCTCTCTCTCTCTCTCATGCTCTCTCTCTCTCTGGATGGATGGATGGAGGGAGAAGGCTATTGCGGCCGACGGTTCAATTTGTTCACTAGTGCTGTTAAGACGGGAACAGATTGAGTGTGTTTGTCTTGGGGGACCTTGTATGTCTGTGTGTGTGTGTGTGTGTGTGTCTGTGTGTATGTATGTGTATGTGTGTGTTTGTGAGGTTGTCCACTACTAGAAGCTGACTTTTCATAAGGACAGATATCTGTGTGGTAGATTTGAGCATATATGTGTTCAATGCTGTTTGAACGTGTGTGTGTGTGTGTGTGAAAGAGGGAGAGAGGCTGGTGTGACAGCTCTGTGAACATATGTGTGTGTGTGTGTGTGTAAGGTCTGAAAGAATGAAATATTAAAGCTGTTCTGCTCCCGTTGACATCCAGGGTTAGTGGATAAGGGGCTCCCCACTGCAGCCGGGCGGAGAGCAGGGGGTCAGCAGAGACCCTCATTGCAAAACCAAAGAATAATTTAAATTTCGTGTAATAAAAAATCACTTATTGTAGAAAACTAATTAAGTAAAAATCTGGAGTGTGGAGAGGATCCTATGAGCTCCAGTGCAGCAACAGTAGGTATGCTCGCAAAATTATTGGGACACTGCTCATTCGCTGGTTCTTCTGAAACCAAGGGGATTAAAAAAAGGGCCAATGTTCATATTTATCTGCTCCAGATAGTCCTATTCTATTGGCAGTACTTCTCTACAGTTAAAAAACATGATCTATAAATTGGGGTGATCATATTTTGGTTTTCACTAAAGAGGACACGGTAATAGTGGTGAGAAGGCGGGACATAACAGGTTGACCAATGGTTGATGTAGGTGCAGGTCCTTTTAGACCAATAGCGGTGGTAAGAAGGTGGGACCTAAGCATTTTGACCAATGGTTGATGTTAATGCAGGTACATGTAGACCAATAGTGGCAGTGAAAAGGCCAGACCTAAGCAGTTTCACCAATAGTGGATGTAGGTGCAGGTACTTGTAGACCAATAGTGGAAATTAGGAGGCAGGACTTAAGAAAGAAACACTGATGTTAAATGAATGTGCAATCCTGGCTGGACGCAGTTTTTACATTCCAAAAAGAGGACATGTCCAGGAAAAAGAGGACGTCTGGTCCCCCTAAAACAAATAAATATAAGCATTTATTGCTGCTGTTAGAACTTTTTGTCTCATCTGTCCTCTCCTGTCCTCGGCCGCTGCACTGGGCTGACCGGCTGCTGTTTAGTCCATCTTCTACTGAATCTCTCCTGCTATCATAGAGGCAATGCCAAGGGCTAGTTTCAGCGCAGCCTTATGGGATTGACAGAGTGAGTCGCTTTCCCTGTCGCTCAGCTACGGTCAGTTCAGCGGGCAATGCAGGACTGGCATGGCCTGGGGCGAGAGCGACCAGTCCAGAAGGGCTGTGCTACGGTTGGTGTGTCGGTCTGTGTATGCGGCGCTATGGTGCATTATGGAAGGCTTTGTTGATTAGGCTCAGTGAGAGCGAGCGAGAAAGCAAGCGCCTGCTGGAGCTTCATTCGCTGCATTCGCTGCATTCGCTTTGCACGCGGCTTTGGTGGGACAGCCGCGCTGGAACGAAGACGCCGCTTGAAGCCCCGTCGGCGGGTTGAACGGCAGAGAACTGTGTGTTTCTCTTTTCAACTGCAGGCCTCTGAGCTACTGTCAAAACTCGCAGGCTTTCTGTGAGTGTGTGTGAGAGTGCGTGTGAGCGGGTGCATGTGCAGAGGCCCTCAGGACGCGATAGTTCCATCTCTCATGCTCCCTCTTCCATCCCTCTCTGTATCACTCCCTCGTTCTCTCTGTCTGTGCCACCTGCTCTCCTCTCTTTGGGCCCTATGGGGGACAGCTTTGTCCTCTGGTCACCTCGGCCAACCTGCTGCATGAGAGAGGGAGAAAGAGATGGGGGCTAGACTGTAGGGAAAGAGAGAGAGAGAGAGAGAGACCACATTTTGCACACTGTAAAAAATTATCTTGGCAAGTAAAAGATTCAGACATTCA
The DNA here is from genome assembly GCF_030463535.1 of Salminus brasiliensis. Classification (NCBI taxonomy): domain Eukaryota; kingdom Metazoa; phylum Chordata; class Actinopteri; order Characiformes; family Bryconidae; genus Salminus; species Salminus brasiliensis. The sequence goes on along the minus strand of NC_132889.1, from coordinate 34,776,549 downwards.
GGCAAAATATGAAATATTTCTCATGAGACTGTTGTAAGAATATTCTAAGAGTTCTGGACCTCTTTCTGCTTATCCTAAATTATTTTATCAAGAGAAATACACAGAAGGGATGTTATACAAAGTTTGCACGGGTCCTGGAAAACCTGGAAAGTCATGGAAAATAAACTAAAATGCTAAAATCCAGTACTGAATAGTCCTTGAAAAATGAGAAAACTTACAAACTTACAAAACTTTTATAGTAGCATAATTCTTCACATGACCAATCGCTGTCCGTATTTCATATGACCATGGTGTCATGAACGTGCATTATGTACAGAGCTATGTCCACTAAGACTGTCAGACACAAGAACAGTTTTCACCCTCAGGCCATCACCATCCTCAACAGCTGATCACCATCATCAGCTACAGGCCATAGATATTACTGATAAACTATTATTATCAGTCTTATCCTACAGTTACTGCATTATTGCACCATTACTCATCTCATCTGTACACTGCTGTGGTTGCACACTATTTAATCTGTATAGAGTTGCATACTGCTATTCTGTGAATAACACTGTAAATCACACTGTATATAAATGTCCTCAAGTCTGTGTATACTGTATATACTATTACTGTTCTCTACTGTTCTCTACTGTTCTACTACTGTTCTCTGTATATTGTGTATTGTCTGAAATCATATGTAGAGTAGCTGAACAGCCGAAACAAATTCCTTGTGTGTTTGAACATACTTGGCCAATAACTCTGATTCTGATCATGTTGTTAACAAGCTAGCCCGGACAGTCTTTCAAATATTTGCGTAAACCAATATATATTAATAAATATATATTTATATATATTTATATAATATATTTATATAATAAATATTTAGTCCTAAAATTTGTTTTTTTATTGGTACTTGAAAAGTCATGGAAAGTCCTTGGATTTGAAATTGGTTAAAGTGTATGAACCTGTAATAACCGCCCGAAATAACTTCTGTCTCCTGAAAGTGAATTACTCCACTGGTAGAAAATCTTGCTTGTATCCTGCATTATTAATTGAAAAAAAAAAATACCAATAAAATAAGATCTTCCAATAGAATAGAACCTATCAATTAAATAATGAAAGATCTAATGAATGATCTACCAATAAAATAAGATCTACCAACCTACCAATGAATGGAATTAGATCTACCAATTAAATAGGGCCTACCAATGAATGAAATAGAACCTACCAATAAAACAAAGTCCAATAAGATCCAACAATGAATGATCTACCAGTGTAAATGAGATCTAATGAGATCTACCAATGGAATAAGATCTCAGAATGAATGATCTACCAATGAAATAAGATTTACAAAGAAAATAAGATATATCAACTAATGACTTACCAATGAATGGAATATCACCTACCAATAAATAAAGGTCTAATAAGATCCACCAATTAATGATCTACCAATGAAATGAGGTCTAATAAGATCTACCAACAGAATAAGATCTACCCACAAATTATCTTTATTAAGTACCTGTGGAACGGGATCTACCTATGAATGATCTACCAATTGAACAAGATTTACCAGTGAATAATCCAATGGATCTATTTTTAAGACAATTGATTCTTACTGTTATTTATTTACAGTTTGTTCATTTATCCCAATATTTGATGGGTATTATTAACATTCATCAAATTTATTCCACAGAATTCTGAGCCACCATTTAAAGTAAACTTTTCAGTGACTTTTCAGGAAGGTCCAGTCTTATTGAAAAAAACAAAAGCGTTATTTTGGCACAAAACTCAAAATAACTGACATACATATGATGTATTTACACTTTTAGGAAATATTCATTAGTGAGTGTATTTTTACAGCAAGCCAGAAAAGGCAAACCTAAGTTATTCCACAGCGGGGTGCAGTGTTTTTTTTTTGTATCCTGATTATGTAATGCTAAGTTGACAACTGAGCATGGTACAGATTTTTTGCTAACTAAGCTAACGATTCTAGATAATGGCTAAGACTGCCATGTCAGGAAACAATGACAAACTAACATGTTGGCATATCGCACACTGCAGAGAAGATATCTCATAAGTTCTCAAAAGCTTTCAACATTGCACTGACTAGCATTGTGAGCTCAATAACTCATCTGAAAATGAAGCATCCATGGCTAATACTACAACATTATGTAGGTTATTATCAATATCATGTTAATTACATTACTTGTAAAATGATCCCTTGTAGAGAAACTTCAGAGACACATTTTATTACAGTGCACACATATACAATTTTTTTTTATTATTATCCAAAATGATCAGTGAACTTGTATTCTATATGTCTGTATCTAATGTAAATGGTAAAATAGTGAAAATATCTGAAAAGAAAGTTTTTTTTAATGCCATGCATGCTCTGTACTTTTTAAATCACTCCAATATTTAACATTTCTCTTCAAATGTGCTGATTAGTGATAAGTGGATTTTTACAGCACTCATGCTAGAAAATCCTCATGCCAGAGTGTGTATCACACTGACTTAATAATAAAATTCAATATCAGGTGAGAAAAACATCAGTGTGGAGTTTCAAAAACTCAGTATTTTGCAGCATCAGTTATATGCAGTATCCAGTGGAGCTCAGGGAACTGTGTAGAATTAAGGACGGTGTAGGATAAGAGCTTTAAGGGGTTAAAGAGAGAGGGCAGAAACAGCAGAGAGGATTAAAGCCAAGCATGTGAACATGGGTGTAACTGCTACACCCCATTATAATCAGTGTGCCTTTCCCTCCGCTCCGCTCTCCTCTGCTCATTCAGTGGGCCGAGAGCAGGACGAGTCCAGATGCTGGGTAAATATTACCCGCGGTGCCGTGCGGCGATTGTGCCGGTTCACCGTTATTTTCCTGCTGACGCCTCCTTCGCTAATGAGTCTCTGGGGACAGGCGGCGATCTGAATCGCCACAGCAATAGAGAGGACAGAGCGGAGGAATAGTGCTACCACTGCTTTTTGTTCTGAGTGTGTGTGTGTGTGTGTGTGAATAGAAAGAAAACTATTTAAAGATTGATAAAACTGCAGAATAAAGCTCTTACCAAATCAATAAGAAATGAACATTTCTATTCCAAATTCTAACCAATGAAATCAGGCCTAAAAACTCACCCGCTTTCCCAACCCCCGCGGATCACAAACAGCCCGGAGCGATTCTCAGGATCTGATGCCCAGAGTCCCAAAGTCATATGGGTAATATTAGCAATTAGGAAAATCACCACAATGTGGCTGACTCACATTACACACACACACACACACACACACACACACACACATATATATATATATATATATATATATATATATATATATACACACACAGTCATATCAGATTATTATGACCACCTACCTAACAGTAGGAGTAACCACCCTATGAAGGTGATGAAGGTGTTGATTATAGAGGTTAGCTGCTCCACAGAGGTGCGTCAGTTGCTCTGTACCACTTGCCAGAGTAGTCACTTCCATCTGGCACCACTGTTAAGCTGTTGGGAGGCTCTCAATGTGCGGGAAGTCCACCTTCACTACGGTGGCTTTAGAACATCCCACAAAGTTAGCGGTTTCCGAGGTGCTAAGACCCTTCGCCCACTGTCACAGTCATATCACAATAGTGGGAATAAGCATCCTTGGCTTGAATGACAGTAGCGGGACGACATGGCTGGACTGATTGTATGGTGACAGGTGATGAAGGCGGTCATTACTCTGTACCACTCTCCGGAGTCGTCGTTCCCTTCTGGCATCAATGGCCTGTGGGGCACCACTGTTATGCTGTTGGGCAGCCCTCAATGGTGAGAGTTCCATTCTCGGTACACCTTCAGTATGGCAGCTCTAGAACTACCACCCTACCAAATACTACCACCCTGAACTCGGCCTGGGGTGTCGCAGATGTCATGTGACAATCTCAGTGAGTCTCAGCTAGTGCACCAGTCAGTCAGTTGTAGCAGAGTGCCGAACGATTGTCATGGTGACGTGATCTGATTGATGTCCATAAGGGGATGATAATAGGGTATCTTGTGAAGAGTGGTAGCATCTCGGACCACATACACACTATTGATCGAACACACACTGCGCAGCGACAGTGAGCACACGTGGACAGCCATCACTGCGGCGGTCGGGAAGCAGTGAGAGTGAAGGGCTCAAGGGCCCAACAGTGGCAGCTTGCAGAGTCCAGGTATCGAACCCACAACCCACAAGTCATCAATAGCCTGGTGCTCTCACCGCTGAGCCAACACTGCCCTGGTGCGGTCAGTGGAGCATCAGCATGGTTCTGAAGCTGCTGCTTAAGGTAAAATAGCTTTAACCTCACTGAGTTATCATCTGACTGCTTTGTCTGTAAATGATGCAGTGTGTGTGTGTGTGTGTGTGTGCGTGAAGGGGTTTGGTGGTCCGTGCAGAGCTGAGCTCTGAACGCGGTCGCTCCAGCAGACAACGCTGCGTCCGTATCTGACACACACAGCTGTGTGGAGCGACTCAGTGAGTCTGAATAATCATTTGTTGTCGTTTGCGAGTCACGACTTTGCGTAAACAGCGGCGGAGACAGGAGGCCCGAGGGAGGGTCAGAGGAGCCGGGACTTTGCTTTCGGTCTCCCAGGAAGAACCACCGCGAGCATGAGGTCAGGAAAATCACGCTCATGCTGGAAGGGGTGTGTGTGTGTGTGTTTGTGTATTTCTGGGTTTTGGGGGGAAAAGGGGTCAGGACAGTACCCTTGACAGTGATGTGATGGAGCCGACATAGCCCCTCCTTCATACATAGCCCCCCCCCCCTTTCTAACCATGTTTCTCTCTCTCCTTCTCTCTCTTTTCTTGTCTCTCTCTCTCTCTCTCTCTCTATCTGTTTAACCCTCTCTTTCTCTCTCTCTCTCTCTATCTCTCTCTGTTTAACCCTCTCTCTCTCGTTCTCTCTTTCTCTCTCGCTATCTCTCTCTGTTTAACCCTCTCTCTCTCGTTCTCTCTTTCTCTCTCTCTCTCTCTCTCTCTCTCTCTCTCTCTCTCTCTCTCTGTTGAACCCCCCCTCTCTCTCTCTCTCTATTTCACTCTCTCTCTGTTTAACCCTCCTTCTCTCTCTCTCTGTTTAACCCTCCCTCTCTCTCTCTGTTTAACCCTCTCTCTCTCTCTCTTTTAACCCCCCCCCGCCCTCTCTCTCTAGTGCCCGATAACTCCGCTCACCCGCTGCTCTGTAATTTATGCCTGATTGCCCTCCTGCAATCTGTGGTAATCTGTCTTCCTCCTCATCACTGTCTGTCCTTTTAATCTCTCTTACCTACAAATTAATACATTCCGGAACGCCTGTCTGAGTGTGTGTGTGTGTGTGTGTGTGTGTGTGTGTGTGTGTGAGTGAGAGAGTGATAAATGCTACATGTTTGCATTTAGTAGTCCAAGCACTCTGTTTTACAACACCTAAAGAAGATGTGTGTGTATGTGTGTGTATGTGTGGGGGTGTGTGGGTGTGTGTGTGTGACCCTGCTGAGCTGTTCTAAAAAGACTAAAGACCCCCCCTAAAACACTGAGGCATTATATATATATATATATATATATATATATATATATATATATATATATATATATATCTTACACCCCGCCAACAGTCTACGGTGGACAACTCGTCTAAGATTGCTAAAATTTCTGCAACACTGGGTCTCTCTCTCTCTCTCTCTCTCTCTCTGTGTGTGTGTGTGTGTGTATGGGGTTAAGTGTGTGACTCGCTGGGTTAGAGAGTTTGATTCAGGTTGGGCTAATAGATGCTGACCCATTGGCTTGTTTGTCCACTCTGCAAGGGGAATGTATCTTAATTTGCTGCCCTGTCCCCTCGTGTGTCCTTTTTTTCCCTGTTGGACTATTTTAGAAACCCCCTCCGTGCAGAGAGGAGGAACACAGGGTACAATTAATAACACAACCGGCCGCCTAACAGAAGTCAGTGCGGTTATAAACACAAGGTGAGGATGTTTATGGATTAGTTGTTTTAATGTCAGTATCTGTGGCACACAGGTGAGTGTGTGTTCCTACAATGGTGGCGGAGTTTCCTCTGGAGTCCCAGGATGCATCTGTAAGAGACAGTACAAGAGTGCGTACGTCAATACACTGTAATTTACACCAGCAGGATACTGGATTCCTGCAATTTACCCTACGCTGTAGCCGATTAGTCAAGACCTCAGCGTCTGAAGCTTGCCTCTGCAGTTTTTTATGTGAGTTATGAGGCTTACGCAGCAAAGCACCAGAGCTATACCCGACTAATTAGCATGCTGCTAACTGCAGGCCTAAATGGTCACACGCTGCCTCACAGACCTGGGTACGAGTATGGCACACTGCTATCTATAGCTTTGCAGTGTAGTTCTGTCCTAAACAAGCAAACTGACTCACTGCATTAGTGCTGAAAACAGTACACATTGCACACGACATGGACAAAAGTATTGGGACACCTGCTTATTCACTGTTTCTTCTTAAATCAAGGCTATCAAAAAGAGTGTCCCCTGCTGTTGTTGGAGTAACTGTCTCTACTGCCCAGGGAAGAAGGCTTTCTACTAGATTTCAGATGAGCATAGCCGTGAGGATCTGATTGCATTCAGCAACAAGAGCGTTAGTGATCTAAGGATGTTGGATGATGATCACCACCTCACTTCATCCCCAAAAAGTATTGAATGGAGCACCATCTATCGTTCCAGGTGATGCCATGGCTCCACAGATCAATTCTGGGGGGCTTTATACCCCTCTAGATCACTCCTTTTAATAAATGCATTCAGCTACTTTAAGCTGCACCCATTGCTGACACCTGTAGGGGGAGCAGTTTGGGACCAAAATATTTGCTGTGAACTTTAAAAAAACTTCTGTGGCATAAAACATGAACATGGCTCGTGGTAGAGCTGCTGGGCGAGGCCTGTGGCCAGCGCAGTGGCGCTGCTAGTGCTGCGATAGTGATGGTGGGCGAGGCTGGTGGCTGGCTCACTGCTGATGCGAGGCTATTGCCAACATAGCAATGCTAATGCTGCGATGCCAACACTGGTCAGCATCCGTCGGCTGGCACCCTGGCACAATGCGAGGCTTATGTCATGATAGTGATGCTAACACTGCAATAGTGATGCTAACACCATGGCAGGGATGCTACTGAATGCTATTGTTGTGAGAGCAATGCTGGGCGAGGATGGTGTCTGGCACACTGCTAATGGGGTGATAATGCTGCGGTAGCGATGCTGGGTGAGGCTGGCGGCTGGCACAATAGCGATGCTAACACTGGAAGCCATGTTGAGTCGGCATGCTATCGCTACAGACCCTGCCTTTTTAGGGCAAACAGGATGCAGTTCTTGCACTCAGTTGTTGCGGCCCAGCAAAAGCCATGCTTACACAAAGCTGCACGTCTCCCACAATGCAAAGCGTAAGTGTTAAAGCTCCTGTTAGGCTTTGTGTGGCGTTCATGCAACACACACTCCTAACACACACATACAGCACATTTCACATTCACATCCACTGATGGAGTAACAGTTGCCGTAGTGTAGCGGCTCCTGTCGGGCTGCGTTGGAGACTGTGCTGGCTCTCCGAGGACTGGGCCAAGAGCACAATCAAATCAGCTCTAACCAGTCTCCCTCTCTCTCTCCCTCTCTCTCTTTCTCTCTCTCTCTTTCTGTCTCTGTCTGTCTCGCTCTCGCGCTGCAGGGCTCATTGGATCAGGGAGCGCTGTGTTTCCCTCGCTAAACGGCTCCAGGGATGGAAAATAGAGGCGCGCAGACAACGAAGTAATCTAAACTCCAACTCCCTCCGCTCCGCCCGCCGTCTGCCATCACTTAACTGTCTGTTTGTGTTTGATTGAAAGGGAGAGCATTTGCATGATGGAGAGTTTCAGGGAGAGTGAGTGAGTGAGAGAGAGGGGGTGCGTGTGTGCTGAGAGATAAAGTTGGAGTGTGTGCATCTGTGTGTTTGTGCATGCTAGGAAAACCACACCGGCGTTCAGCGGTACTGTATATTACAGAGCACGCCGTGCGAGCGTTTAGCCTCCTTGTTTATTCTTGTTTACAATAGCGGCGACATCTACTGGAGCAGCCGGCATCGGGCCCTGCATTGATTTCCCATTGGTCGATGCTGGCTCAGGTTAAATCACAATGGAAGAGAGCTGTGAGCTAAAATGCTCTTTCTTTCTTTCCTTCTGTTTCCCTCTCTTCTTTACGCTCCCTCTCCTTTCCTCTCCCTCCGTTCTCCCTCGCTCGCTCCTTCCTCGCCCTCAGCGCCGTTTTCATAAGCATACAGGATGACCTTTAGCTCTCCAGCTGCAGAGTGTGGCGGCGGCAGCGGCAGCAGAGGCCGGTCGAACCGAGAGGACAGAAAGAGAGAGAGAGAGAGAGAGAGAGAGAGAGAGAGAGAGAGAAAGAGAGAGAAAGAAAGAAGGAGTGGAGAGAGACGTGTTTGATTATTCATGATAAAATGAGAGAGAGAGAAATAGAGAGAGGGAGCGAGAGGACACAGCAAGTGTACAGTATAAGTGAGTGAGAGAGACAGAGAATGAAGTTAATGAAGAGAAACAGAATGAAAAGAGAGAGAGAGAGAGAGAGAGAGAGAGAGAGAGAGTAAAGAGAGAGAGACAAGGAGAGAGTGGCAAAAAGGAAGAGCTAAAGAGAGAATAAATAAGAGCGAGAGAGAGAAAAAAAACATGGAGAAAAAAGGAAGAGAGAGTTAGAAACAGGGGAAAGAGAAAGAGAGAAAGGGGGAAGAGAGAGGTAGAGAAAGGGGGATGAGAGAGAGAGAAAGGGGGAAGAGAGAGAGAGAAAGGGGGAGAGAGAGAGAAAGGGGGAAGAGAGAGAGAGAGAAAGGGGGAGGAGAGAGGTAGAGAACAGGGGGAAGAGAGAGAGAGAAAGGGGGAGAGAGAGAAAGGGGGAAGAGAGAGAGAGAAAGGGGGAGGAGAGAGCTAGAGAAAGGGAAAGAGAGAGAGAAAGAAAGGGGAAAGAGAGAGAGAGAGAACGGGAAGAGAGAGAGAGAGAACGGGGAAGAGAGAGTTAGAGAAAGGGGGGCGGGAGAGAGAGAGAGACAGAGAGAGAAAGTCTATCTCTCTTTCTATTCCTTATGTAGAGAAAAAGGGGCAGTGAAGGAATTAAAAAGGAGAGAAAGAGGGAGAGAGAGGGTGGGAAAGAGAGAGAGAGAGGAGTGAGCGAGAGTGGGAGAGAAAGACAGATAGAGAGAGTGGAGTCCAGTAGAGGTGCAGTGCCGCAGGGGATTGTGGGATAGCTGTGCTGTTTCTCTGAGGCTGTTTTTCTCCTCTCTCTCAGCCTCAGATGTGACACCAGCCTCCTGGCCTACACACACACACACACACACACACACACACACACTACTGCTACTGCTACTGCACTCACACACTCTGGATAAAACTCTCAGCAGCGAGTGTGTGTTTACCTGTGAAACATATAACTTTATAGTACTGGGAGGAGTTTTGGTTGTACTGGGAGGAGTTTTAGTTGTACTGGGAGGAGTTTTGGTTGTACTGGGAGGGTTTTGGTTGTACTGGGAGGTTTTTGGTTGTACTGGGAGGGGTTTTGGTTGTACTGGGAGGGGTTTTGGTCATACTGGGAAGGGTCTTTGTTGTACTGGGAGGGGTTATATCACATCTGGCTCACATGCGTCTCAGACCTCAGCGTTTGGATGTGGTATAAATGTCTGTTTATGTGTTTTGGCTTCATCCTGATATAATTCTGATACTCAGGACAGATTAAGTAACCAGGTGTAAAGCGGGTGTAGGCGTTGGATCAGTACTGGGAATACTGGCTGAACTATTGGAGAACACTCACATACACATTCTCACCATAGACACACAAACATGCACCAATGCATAGACACGAACAAGTATACACACACATATTCCCTCTAGTATACAAAAACACACAGTTACACACTTTTCTCTGACACACACACCCCCCCACACACACACAGACACACACAATAATTAAACACCCTCAATGTCCTCCCTCTATCTCTCTCTCCTTTCTTCTCTGTTTGTCTCGATCTCTCACTGCATCTATGTCTCTGTCTAACTCTTTACCTCTCACTCACAACCCCCTCTCTTCCACCACTGGGGGGCCTCATGCTTATACTGAACGAGAGAGAGAGAGAGAGAGAGAGAGAGAGAGAGAGAGAGCAAAATAAAGTCATAAAGAGAAAGAAATAAAGAAATGAGAAAGAGAAAAGTGAGGAGTGCAGGAGAGAGAGAGAAAGACATGGGGCGAGAGACATAGAGAGAGACAGAGAGCGAGAGAGTGGGGATAGTGAGAAATCTGGAGGGACAGAAGAAGAAAGAGAGATAAAGCGAGAGAGAGAGAGAGAGAGAGAGAGAGAGAGAGAGAGAGTGCTAAAAGGGGACGGGATAATTCGGTGCATTTCATTGTGTTTGATCAAATCATGGGAGCTGAGAGAACGTCAGGATTCAGAGAAGGAAAGAGAGGGAGAGAGAGAGAGAGTCATCATCTCTGATATGAAATCATATTTCATTTCCCCGCAGCGGCAGCAGGAGGGACGGGTGGTAAGCCTGAGCTGGAAATATCGATATGAAATGAAATTGCTGGCGATAGACACATTGGTGCAGTCAGACCTGTATCAATATTGGTTTACTTTATTTCTTTCTTTATGTGGAAGTCTCTCTCTCTCTCTCTCTCTCTCTCGCTCTTTGCCTTCACTCTCCTCTCCTGATGTAAAGTACAATATGAGTGGTCTCAGGGTTAGAATGGTGGAGTTCCTTAGATTTCTTTACCGCTCGAATCACCCATGAAACTTTTCTTCACCTGAGTGAAACAGAAGCTCTGTGTTTTCCGGACCTGGGAGCGCATGCTCCGTGAGTTAGCTACGTTTGGTCGAGGGTGAAAGCTTTTTCCAAGCCCCGGAGTGGCCCAGAGAACCTAATCTCTGGCCCACCTGAAATCGGTGGTCTGGGGTTCACGTCTAGCGACTGATGAGTTCTCGGCTAGTTCACACCTGCGTAATGAATTGATGGTCCGTGAGGCATTCTTCTGTGTGAAAGCAAACCAGCGATAATGAGCCCCGCCCCCAAGCGAGCCCAGAATGGGTCTTGTGTGCAACCCCTAGACATTAAATTATGCAGTAATACAAGACACGTTGTATTGCTGTACCGTGGATGTTGGCACAGGTGTGCTGCAGGTGTAGGCATGAGGCAAAATTCTAAGGGTCCTAGAATGGAAAACCGGAAAATGAATAATTAGAATAGATTAAATAATAAATTAAATAGAGTTCGGTACATGGAAGTGACACAGTGTGAACCTCAAACACCACTGTTCCTCCTTCAGAACATCCAGCAACACCAAAACAGAGCTGGAAATGGGCTGATTCGGAAACCCCAAAACTGTTACATCACAGTTTTGACTATCTATTTGTTATATTTATAACCCCCAAAGTTTACAAAACCCCGCCCACTAGTGAAATCTCTAGTCAAAGCAGGTGAAATGGGAAATGCTATGTGCCGGTGTCCGCAAAAGGAAATTGTACTGGGAGTAGTTTTGGTTGTACTGGGAGTAGTTTTGGTTGTACTGGGAGTAGTTTTGGTTGTACTGGGCGTAGTTTTGGTTGTACTGGGAGTAGTTTTGGTTGTACTGGGCATAGTTTTGGTTGTACTGGGAGTAGTTTTGGTTGTACTGGGAGGGGTTTTGGTTGTATTGGGAGGAATTTGGTTGCACTGGGAGGAGTTTTGGTTGCACTGGGAGGGGTTTTGATTGCACTGGGAGGAGTTTTGGTTGCACTGGGAGGGGGTTTGATTGCACTGGGAGGGGTTTTGATTGCAGTGGGAGGGGTTTGGCTTTACTGGGAGTAGTTTTGATTGCAGTGGGAGGGGTTTGGCTTTACTGGGAGTAGTTTTGATTGCAGTGGGAGGGGTTTGGCTTTACTGGGAGTAGTTTTGATTGCAGTGGGAGGGGTTTGGCTTTACTGAAAGAAGTTCCAGGTCTGAACTACTGTCGACCCCTGGTAGTTAAAGGTTCTCTGTGGACGTGAACAGACAAGGACGCACCTGGACAAACTGCTCTAGCCCCATCTTGATGCTCATTTGTTTGGTCTGCAACCATGATAACGTAGCTCTGGTCGGTCAGCCTGACCTGAGCTGTAACACGTCCAACAATGCAGGCTCGAGCAGGAAATCGAGCAAGCGTAAAAGACACCATTTATACACTTGTGGTCGCTTTTAAAATTTGACGTCCGTATTTCCTTCCGTAAAAAAGGTCTTTAATGGTCCTACAGTTCTAGATTACAGCGAATTGGAACGCTTCTGAAGAGCCTCAGTTTATCCAGTTTACAGACACAGAGCCAGAACATTAGTATCCTGACGTATCCTGATCATTTCCTGGGTTCTGCGTGTTTCTGCAGCTACTGCAGTGTCACAGTCGTCCTTGAGCCTTTTAGCTGAGAGCGTGGAGCAGCCAGAAGTGAGTGACTGTCAGATCCAAGTGGTCCTGAACTAGAGTGGGGAGGAGAGTAATAGAGAGTTTAGAAAGAGCTGTAAACCAGACTGAGAAGACATCTAAGAACGGCTCTAATTTGAACACAATCAAACTATGGTTGATTGATGATTAATTGATCAGACTACGTACAGGTTGGGTAATTGAGGAGAAAATGGGTAAAAAATCTGAAATAAATGTATAAAAAATGAACTGGAATCGATCAGCTTACATATCAATAAAACTGGAGCAATTAGGGTGTTCTAAAACTTTTGACCTGTGGCGCGGTTATGTGTTTTATATAGTCAGAGAGTCTCTGAATCTCTGAATGTTGAGTAACAAGCCTCGATTCCTGATTCCTTTACCTTCTTTGTGAAGTCGGCTGACTGTACCCAGCCCTAATTCACTGTGTGAATGATGAATGGACATGAGGGAGGAATACTCTGTGTGTGTGTGTGTGTGTGTGTGTGTGTAAAAGTGTGTGGCGCTCTTCTTAAGTGCCACGCTCTAGAAGACTCTTTTGTCTCTGTCAGATCAGAGTGATTAATTTCCACTTTTCTCTCCACCCCTCCGTTTGAAGCTCCTGTCATTCAGCACCCTCTGACCCTGTCATCCGTCATTCCGCTCAATCCTCAGCGCCATTGACCTTTGACCCCACCCTGGTTCCTCCTCATCACTCAAACACACCTGACTGCATGGGCGGACACGGACCTGCTCCTGAGCCCAGCCCTGTCTGCTTCTCTGCGCAACAGTGTATTCGCTAATGCTGGCCTTCCAGAGTTACCAGAACTTATGGAACTTTCGGCACTTTCAGCACTTCCGGCACTTCCGGCACTCGGCACTTTCAGCACTTTCAGCACTTTCCGCCTAAACGTCATCTAAAGTTCTTCCTCCTCAGATCCGACTCGTAGTCGTAGTCTTATTTCAGTCTTCAGCTCAGTATTTAGGTTGTTTACAAACCTTTTTACCACCCTGTTATTCAACCTCAGAAGCTGTGTTCCAAAGCCTAGGCTGCAGCCGAGGTGGGCTGGCTGCATTTCTGGGCCGCTAGTAGTTTTGGTTGTACTGGGAGGAATTTGGTTGTACTGGCAGTAGTTTTGGTTGTACTGTGAGTAGTTTGATTAAAACTCGGATTAAAGGGTTGCGTCTCTGGTGAGGTTGAGGCCTAGTTTTAATTTGGACCGAGACGCTTGGAGAATCCCTAAACATTCAGCCCCGATCTCAGTGAATGGCGGGTCACTGATATCCGGTTGTGCTCCTTTTGCCTCTTTAACAACAGGCTCTGGACCAGGGCAGGCCTACCTGAAGGGGCAGGACAGATTGCCGGAGCACCTGATGGGGTACTACTAAAATACTAAACATAAAGTTCAAACAGTGAAACACTTTCATTAAAAAATCATTGTGTTTTGTTTGTACTGGGAGGAATTTGGTTGTACTACTTCATGTACAGCCCAGAAATGCAGCCTACAATCAGGACACTCCTTTCCAGCCCTCGTTTACCCACAGTTCTCTGCAAACATACAACATGGGGTGGAAAAAAGGAACAAATTGCACCTTGTTTAAATATGTTAGTTTTTATAATATGATCATTTATAATATAATATTATACTTATTTTAAAATGATAAGGTGATCAGGATCAATCCTTCACAAGTTTCACGCCGCAATTGCAAGAGACGGGACTTTTCCCATGATGTCACCACACAGTCTGGTTGGGCTGTTCCATTTAAGTGACCAATAGGCTACTAAGAAGGGGTTTTCATAGGACAGTCCTACCGAGGACCCGCCCCACCTCGACGGCAGCCTAGGCCTAGGCAAGCTTTTGCCAACCAGCTTGAACAGCTCGAACTGACCACGGTGTTTTTTTTTTTTGCAGCAGCAGGGCACTCTTCATCGTAATGGCCTTGCACTACCCCAGCTAGACAGACGGGGGCGCAGCGAGTCGCGTCACATCCCTAACATGTTGTTCTGAAAATACTGCGGAAGAAAAAAATCTGCTAAATCAATCTCAAAAGCGATGCGACGCTCCTCCCCCGCACTCGTTTAATGAGAGCGTGGTAAATTCGCTAGTACGTCACGTTAGCGTCACTTTGGGACTTTCCATCGTGTCTTGCTCCTCAGTACCTGCTTCATAAAGAAGCTGTGAAGGAAGAGGTGCCAGTTTTCCACTTGCGGTTGTTCTGAAACTGAAGCTTTTGCTGAGTTACTGAGCAACTCTTCCCTTTTTTGGGCTCCATGTTTATTCTCCAAAGCACTCAGTCCTGTCACGGTGATCATTTCCCTGTGCCACTTTCGGCTGAATCACACTACGGCTTTCTTTGACAGCGTTCGAGCCAGTCGGAGTTATCTGCGTGAAGTCGTGTGAGAAGTGTGTCACGGAGTAGTTGTCTCACACACATACCGCTGAGTGTGTCCCTCGCCGGCGGAAGGAGAGTCGATTTCAGACAGGCGTTTGAGCCGGGGGCCCGAGAGGGGACCTCGCTGCAGCGACAAGAAAGGAGGGAAGATGGAGGAGTGCTCATCCCTTGCTCATCAGACGGGTGTGAAGGCTGTCAGGGCTCCGTCAGCGCCACGCGCTCGCCTTTGTTTCCCCTTCATCTGTATTCATCTGTTTATCTCCAAGTTTTCATTGCTTGACATCCACTCGGCTTTCTCGTTTCCGCGGTGATTGCTTACTTCGGGACGGGTGGGCTGATTATCCTTAATTACATCGCTGCACTTTTTACACAGCGTGACCTTGCGCAACAAGTCTGAGATTTTAATAGTTTTCTCAGATTAAAGTTTGATTAAAACTCGGATTAAAGGGTTGCGTCTCTGGTGAGGTTGAGGCCTAGTTTTAATTTGGACCGAGACGCTTGGAGAATCCCTAAACATTCAGCCCCGATCTCAGTGAATGGTGGGTCACTGATATCCGGTTGTGCTCCTTTTGCCTCTTTAACAACAGGCTCTGGACCAGTGCAGACCTACCTGAAGGGGCAGAAGAGGGGCACATGAGCAAGCAGCCATTAACCCTACTTCCAGCCTTTAGTATTTAGACATTAGTAAATACTAAACATAAAGTTCAAACAGTGAAACACTTTCATTAAAAAATCATTGTGATAAAACATGGTGATTAGAGCCAATCTAGGACCAATTGGGACCAGTTGCAGTCAGTTGAGGTTGCTGAACACATGAGGTGGTGATTGGGGCTCAGAAGGAGGTCTTAGAACAAACAACATGGTGATTAGGACCAATCACAGTCAGGGGGAGGTCTTAGAACAAACTACATGATAATTAGGACCAATCACAGTCAGGGGAAGGTCTCAGAACAAACTACATGCTTATTAGGACCAATCACAGTCAGAGGGAGGACTGAGAACAAACTACATGGTGATTTGGACCAATCACAGTCAGGGGGAGGTCTCAGAACAAACTACATGGTCATTAGGACCAATCACAGTCAGGGGGAGGTCTTACAACAAACTACATGATAATTAGGACCAATCACAGTCAGGGGAAGGTCTCAGAACAAACTACACGCTTATTAGGACCAATCACAGTCAGAGGGAGGTCTGAGAACAAATTACATGGTGATTGGGACCAATCACAGTCAGGCGGAGGTCTCAAAAACACAACAACTACATACTGATTAGGAACAATCACAGTCAGGGGGAGGTCTCAGAACAAGCTACATAGTAATTATGACCAATCACAGTCAGGGGGAGGTCTCAGAACAAGCTACATAGTAATTAGGACCAATCACAGTCAGGGGGGAGGTCTCAGAACAAACTACATGGTGATTAGGGCCAATCACAGCCAGGGGGAGGTCCCAGAACAAACTACATAGTAATTAGGACCAATCACAGTCAGGGGGGAGGTCTCAGAACAAACTACATGGTCATTAGGACCAATCACAGTCAGGGGGAGGTCTTACAACAAACTACATGGTGATTAGGACCAATCACAGTCAGGGGGAGGTCTCTGAACAAACTACATGGTGATTAGGACCAATCACAGTCAGAGGGAGGTCTCAAAACAAACAACATGGTGATTAGGACCAATCACAGTCAGAGGGAGGTCTCAAAACAAACTACATGGTGATTAGAGCCAATCACAGCCAGGGGGAGGTCTCAGAACAAACTACATGGTGATTAGGGCCAATCACAGCCAGGGGGAGGTCTCAGAACAAACTACATGGTGATTAGGGCCAATCACAGTCAGGGCGAGGTCTCAGAACAAACTACATGGTGATCAGGACAAAACTATTTGGTCCTTTTGACCAAAAACATGAAGTTTTTCTTTAAAGCCCCATTTTTATTGAAACTATCCCGCATGTCTGTGATTGATTCTGGGAGCTTCTGCAGAATTGAAGGATCTGTTTTTCTTCCCGTCTGAGTTTCAGAGCACAGAGAGCTCATTGATTCAGTTTCTTCCTTTTCAAGCGTTCCCAAGGCCGATCAGGGGGTTGAGCTCTGGTGACTGGCTTCTCAAAAAAGCCCAATTTCTCACACAGCTCACATAATATATTTGTGCTAGTTTTAAATAATATATTCATGAACAATAATATTTTTCTGTTCTCATGATGCTAAATAATCAAACTTCCTCTTGGCGTAGGCCGTCACGTAGGGGCCCTGAGCCACATGTGGCCCTGCAAGTCTGAATGTGGAGTGTTTTTAAATATATCTGTATAACTGTATGCAGATATCACTGAGGACTTTCCTTCCAAAGAATGAAGATGCACATGCCGCTTCGACACAGACTGTCATTTATTCATTTGTATTTACTTATTTAAATATGTGTATTTTGTGTAATATGTAATTACACAAAATTATGTGTAATTTAATAAATCAGTCAATCAGTCAATCAAGCTTTCTTTAAACTCGGAATACACTGAGAGTGACCCTTATTTACAGTGTGGCCAATATACTGTAAACAGTAAATATAGAATGAAAAATGAACAGGAGAAATTTCTGTATTATAAAACAGGTTAGATATAAAACAAATAAGAGAAATTATCCTATTTTATTAATAATTAATAATATTACATTTCATATTTACAGATAAATATAATGTTTAAATCCAAGATTACAACTCCAACTGAGACAAGCCATAAACATAGTCAAATGGCAAATGTTGCTGCTGTCCAATGAAAACCATGTATCTCCATATTTGTCCGTTTGTAGTTTTCTCCATGGCTTGAACCCTGTAGCTGCTTCCATACACTGTGTACATAATTCTGGATAAATGGACCAATAGAAATGCTTGAAATTACTTGGAATAAAACCTTTTTTTACATTGACTTTCATTCAAAGCTCAAAACGTTTTTACCTTCTCCTGTAAAGTCACCATTTTGGAGATACATGTTTTTCATTAGACAGTGATGATATGTCTAAAATAAATAAATAAATAATTGGATATATGAATATAATTAATGGAAAAGGGTTCGTTCTTTATTTTGCTGTTATTTTTGCCTCAGAAACTGTAATATTGGATGGGCTTTCCCAGTTGGGATAACATGTATAATATGTAGAGTCCCTAAACGTTCAGAAAAAAGAGACCCTGCTGGGAAGAGTTTATTCAGAGAATTGGATTAAAATCCACATTCATTATTGGAGCATCTTTGCCAAAGCTCAAAAAGTTACATTACCGGACAAATGAATAAGCTATTAAAGAGACGTATATGAAATATCCCCTCTTTCCTAGAAGGCCCTGGGATTTGATATTTTATATATATATAAGTCCGATCTTGGCGAGTGATAAGAAACGCAGTGTAATATCGAGCCAAACCGAGGTGAATAGCTGATGTGGCGTGTGTGCTTTAGCGGTGGAGGCTAACGTGGGTGACGTGATGGACACTTTCATTGTGTGGCCTCGCTGGAGCATCCATCACCTTGATCTCAAAAGAATGGAAGAGTCTGCTCTGCAGCATTTGGACGGCATATCTCACCGGCTCGAAATGTTAAAGTGTGCAAAAAAGTCATCCCTGCTTTTCCTTTAAGTGTCTGTCTCGTCACTTTACAGATTGTGCTGCTGTTCGGTTGGTGTTCTCCTTGCACTACTGTTGCTGTGTTTCCACAGTAGTGTAACGCTGCATAACCTAGGTCAACATCCCAGCCAACATGCCCATGTGTAGCTCACATGGGTGGAACGTGGGCTAGGTGGGTTCCAGGTGGGCTCACATGGGTCCGTCCCATCTAGGCCCAAGTTTCACCACCCCTGGTCTCATCACTGAACCTAGTGGGACCCTGGTGGGCATCCACATGTGGGCCAATATGAAAGCCATGGACAAAACCTTATGGTTCCCAGTTGGGGTAAACATACAGGCCCCACATGGGCATGTAGGACTACTCCACTACCTCCGTCCACATACTTCTTTACATTCAGATACTGCTTCTAGCTCTCTCAGCTTGTCCAGAAATCCATGTGTACAGCTGTCCATGAGGTGGGGCTCAAAGCATGATTTGCATTTACCGTGGGGTAAAAGTGAAAAGTCGGGGTGTAGGGGTGGTAAAAATAAAGTCCCAGTAGAAAAGTATTTCCAATAATATGTCCATATAGTGTATATTAATTATTATATTCACTCAATGGCATCATTAAATCTCATCTTCTCAGCTTCTTAAAACTTCTGCACAGCAATTTTTTAGGACACTCTCTTTTCCTACAGCTGGAAAGGCCTTGTGAAGCTTACGCAGCCGCCATTCCAACCTCCATGATTTTTGCAATGACGTGTGCATCTGATGAATCTGTGCTGCTCTACCGACTGGAGTGGCGTCCTCTGAACTCCAGTGGCCCTTCACCTTTGGAGGCATGTCTGGGCAGTCATATGGTTCATTAGATGGGAATCAAAAGCCAGTGTTTGAAATGGCCTCTGTCCTTTTCTAATGGAAGAGATGATTCCAGTATGAGGAGCCATAGAGTCCAGGTCACACTGCTTCCTGAAACCATGGTTAGGTGCCACTTCATCTTGATATTCAGACATCACACTTGACCCTGGCCTTCAATCATACAATTTCACAGCCATGGCTGACTTATGATTTTCTTCTGACATCAAGGGTGTTACTTGGAGCCTCTAGGGTTCTGGAAAGGCTTTACACTAGATGTTGGAACATTGCTGATGTTGGATGATTAGTTTTGCCACTCCAACTCAAATCCCAAAGGTATTGGATAGAGCTCTAACACTGCTGCCCTCCACATAGAAGACTGAGAATCGATTCCATGCAAGAACATCATGCTGTACCAATAAGAGTCAATGGGCGGGACTCCTAACCCCTTGCTCTGGATGAGTTGAAATATTGTGCACTAAGATACAGAACACACATGTCCAGGATAAATGTAGTCTCTCAGGTATCATGTGCAACATACAATACATGGACAAAAGTATTGGGACACCTATTTATTCGTTGTTTTTTCCAAAATTGAGGGTTTTAAAAAAAATAAAAAGTTTGACAAGAGCGTTAGTGAGATCAGAATATGGTGCGATCGCCACCTCACCTCATCCCCAACTCCCCAAGCCCGTCCCAGAAGTACTCAGTTAGTTCCACTGCTCCACAGCTCAATGCTGGGGGGCTTTATACACTTCTAGCCCACGCCTGGCATTAAGCATGATGCCAATGTTTATGTGCTCCAAAGAGCCCAAGGCAGAGGAAGTACTGCCTTGTATTGGCAGTACTTCCCCACCTGGGACTAGACAGGCTATGTGTATGTGTGTGCACACATTTGCACATCTGCGTCAGCAATGGGTGCAGCTGAAAGTAGCTGAACGTCTTCCTTAGAAGGTGTGTCCACAAACATTTGGACATATACAGTAGTTCTGTTTTTTTGTGTCCCATTACATACTCATTGTTTTCAACTTAACCCTGTATCTGCCACCATGCTACAATCGAACCCACTAACCTCATGTATTTACATGCACCTCTGGGCTTAAACTGAACCTGGACTAAGACCTTAAACAGACTAAGGATTGCAGGTTCGAATCCTAGGTCGTGCTGCTTGCCATCAGCAGCCTGAGCCTGAGAGAGCACAATTGGCCTTGCTCTCTCCAGGTGGATCTCTCTCTCTCTCTCTCTCGCTCTCTCTCTCTCTCTCTCTCTCTCCTGACATCACTTCAGTGTGATGCTGGCCAGCATGGGCCTATCAGAGCTGGGTACCCGGCACCTTCCCCCTGAGTGCATTGGTTGCCTGGTGACGTTGCATCTGCGGCAGTTTACAAAAGAGGCGGTGGCCGGTTTTGCTTGTGTTGGAGGAGGCATGTGTCAGTCCTCACCCTCCCAGTGTCGGGAGCATTACATGTGATAAGGGAGAGTACTAACGAGGGGGTTGGGTAATTGGTTATCTAAAGTTGGGGTAAAAAAATGAATGTCTGAATGACAGCACACGGGTCAAAGAGACTCTGAGTCATTAAAAAGCTTCGCTGTGTCAGACTGCAAGAGCACCCGCGAGTCAGACGGACCTGCCAGGACGACGTCCTCTGAGAGGTGTTATTTTACCTCCATCTGAATGACGATTCTTAAGTGCACCCTGACACCCTCGATCTGTGCTTCCGCTCTCTTTTGCTCGGCCATTTTCCCCTTTTCTGCAGGGGATTCTTTGCTCTTGTCGATACAGCTCTCCCACGTTAACGTACTTTTAGATCTTCATCAGTTTG
Source organism: Salminus brasiliensis (assembly GCF_030463535.1). NCBI lineage: Eukaryota > Metazoa > Chordata > Actinopteri > Characiformes > Bryconidae > Salminus > Salminus brasiliensis. Next base: position 34,755,518 of record NC_132889.1, on the reverse strand, counting down.
CAGCACATTTTACCATACTGTCTTTCTCTCGCGCGCGCACTCTCTCTGTTGCTCTCTCATCTTTCTCGCTCATCTTTCTCAATTTTCCCCCTTTTAGCTTCTGTAATGCATCAAAAGAAGCTTGACGTTTGTGACAGGAAGAGTCCCAGAGACCCCCTCCTCTCTCTCTCTCTCTCTCTCTCTCTCTCTCTCTCTCTCTCTCTCTCCTAGAGCTTGATGAAGGATAAGCTCCCTCGCTCGTCTCCTGTCTGCCCCATTTCGGGCCTCTCCCGTGGCCAAGCGAGCGAGGAGCCAGGTCTCCAGCGGTAGCCCCAGCTCGTGTCAGGCAGATGTTATTTGCCAAGAAAGCGCAACATGAAAAAGGAGAAGCCCAAAGCCCCGAGACCCGAACACACACCGTCCTCGGAGGCCGCGGGTGCTTTTCAAAGGTTGGAGGTATTTAGGGCCGAGCTGATGTGACACGGCTGCTGCTGCTGCTGCTTTTCTTCAGGGCTGGACAGATCCACAGGCGACGGTCCATTTGTGAAACTAATCAAAGGGGGTGCCGGGTTCTAGAGAAAGGGAACAGTTGGGGGGATCTCTTCCTTTTGCAAAAAACACATGTACACTTAATGCTTATATCTTTGTGGACACCCCTTCTAATGGATGCATCTAGCTGCTTTAAGTTGCACCAATTGCTGACACAAATGTGCAAATGCACACACACAGCTTATCTAGTCCCTGTAGAGAAGTACTGCCAATAGAATAGGACTCTCTGGAGCAGATAAATATAATGGACCTATTGGCACCATGTTGCCTAATGCCAGATGTGGGCTGTGCTGTATTGAGCTGTGGAGCTCTGGAATAATGGGGCTCCAGCTGATACTTTTGGGATTGATTTGGGGAGTTGGGAAAGAGGTCCAATATCCTGACCTCACCAACAATCCTTTTGCTGAAAGCAATCAAATCCTCACAGCAATAATATAATAGAAGGCCTTCTTCCCTGGACAGTAGAGACAGTTACTCCAACAAAAGCAGGACCAACTCTTTTGATACCCTTGATTTTAGAAGAAACAATGAAAGTGCAGGTGTCCCAATACTTTTGTCCATGTAGTGTCATAGCATCACTTTTGGTTAAATAACTATGTTTTGTTACTGTGCTTTTAAAGGTGCAGTAAACAATGTTATATGCTATGCTGTGTGGCACCTGTGAGCCGTCACAGTGCCTTAAATTTGCCAATCCGAGTAGAGCTCAACGGGGAAATCAGCATCAATTATTCAGAGACAAAATAACAGGGTGGTAAACAGGCTTGTAAAATCACATCACACACATCCTGTTTCCACATCGAAACCAACTAAAATAGACGATATACACGTGACAGCACAGGTGGCGGGAGTCACCAAGGCCAGGCTCACTGAGTGGCAGAGTTAGCATTAGCATGAGCTGCTATGTGATTGCCTGATTCAGCAGGAATTCTGATCTCTCCTTTTACAGACTGTCGAATGCATTGCTGCAATTCGCAGAAACGTCTGAAATCCAGGCACCGAAACGCAAGGGAGCTTACTGAGTGGTGAAGTCACGCTATGGCTGCGAGTTTAGCAACGTGCTAAGTTTGATTAAAAGACAGAGCAAGCAAACCTGGATGAAGCAGGCTACTAAATGAGCTTGCAAACAGTGGATAACACTCCTAAGACCATTCACTCAGCTCTGTGATCTCAGACATGAGGCTTTATCCTCTAAACAGGTGTGATTTGAGCCTTGATTTGAGTTAGCTGGGCGTTCCTGTCTACCCATCGAAGTCCAAGGATCATTGGTCATTTGGATGGATCGCTGTCGAGTCAAACTGCCTTCAACTTAAACAGATAATCGCTCGTTTCTTTCTTCTGGTTTGGCCATTTGCCCAAATAAACGCTGCAGAATGTTTTGCCACTCAGTCCGACTAAAGGGGGCGTGTCCTAATGGGAACATGACGTCAGTGCATACTCTCTATACTCAATATATGCACTCTGGCATGGCATCTGATACATTAACACTGTTAATGTGATCTTCCTTTCTTGGGCCTTTAAGTTAAAAAACAAACAAACATGGCAGCTGGGTAAGGAGGCGGGGCTAAGCTGCAATGCTAAGTTGTCATGTGTGAGCTGGGGAGTGAACGGCACCTTCAGAGAAAGCAGTCCAGGCTGAAATGTGGAACAAGCTGTTAAGTTCAGACGGAAGTCTTTTGGGAACGCCGGGCTGCTCCTTTTGGATGTCCTTTGGAAGGTTATACAGTGACACATTAACCAGCACAACTTTTAATCGTCTCCCCACATCTTCCCCTGCAGGAGCTCAGCAAGGCCGACACACAGCCCACCACTCCAGCGTGAATCTGAGCAGGTGTAAACAGCCTGTTCAACCCGCACATCACAACCATGAGGAACTTAAAACGGGCTGGTTTTGCAGCTTTGCTTCCAGGACGGGGCTGTATGGTCTGGGGAGCGATGCTTACACAGTACATGGAACTCTTCATTTGTAGAAAGCCCACAGATTTGACTGTATTGCTAATCACTCCACACTCCACTACACCAATAAAATCAAACAGCAATAAAATCCAAAGCTTAAACCTATTAAACTATTAGCCTATTACACACTAAGGTGTATTACTCAGTAACTACAGGGACTTCTATACATCCTGGTGGGGCTATTCTCTGCTAATAGACGTTTGTAATAACACTTTCGGCCTATTGGTGGTCCATAGGCTGTTCAAGGTGATGTTGTAAACCTAATATATGAGAAAAAAGCATGAAATAGTATTTTAAATCATTTTTCATACGTACATGTCCAATTCACATGTCCATATTGACCAACATGACAGCTACATCTAAAATATCACATATTAATAAAAGATTATAAATCAGACTTTATTATTTATAGGATTATAAGCACGTCCATGTTTTAATAAGACATATTCATTCAAATAAAACCTAGTTTGTGCCAAGAAGAGGCCATTTCACTTTCTGACTGATTGACCCTAATCTTAGGTAAGCTGAGGTTGGGTCTCTATGCTTATACTTAAATGTTAAAGTAAAGAGAAGTGGGGTGCAGACATACTGTGGAATTAATGTACGTGGCAAAGTCTGTGACATGTTGACGTAACATCGCTAGTGCAGTGTTAGCATGTCGGCCTCATCCAGCATTGCTAGCATCACTAGCATCAGCATCTCTATCACAGCATTAGCATTGCTAGCATGCCATCCTCTGGCCTGCATCACTACTGTCGGTGTTAGCATCACTATGCTAGCATTGCTAAAAACTAGTAAGTATATGGTCTACATATTAATGCTCTGAGGACATGGCTTGAGTCCTTTACCAGGCAGGGTCACATGATGGTATATAAAACATAGATGATGTCTAAGATGCAGCAGTTGACACAAAATCCTGGTGTGGATTTTTACCCTCTCTACCATGAGTGCAAAGAATAATAAAAGATGATAAGAATGAACGAAAATATGATTATGGCCATTTTAGGCTGAAATTTACCACCCCGTCACATACCATCCTGTCACATTTTTTTGGAGGGGGGGGGCATGGCTTCCATTTCTGAATAAATATGTTATCATTTTAATAAGGTGGATGAAAATATATTTCATGTTGTGGATTGTTTTATATTTGCTCTCAATTATTATTTTTTAAATTGCGATACACAGTTGATCTCAAATACAGGATTGAATATAATTAAATAAAATATAGATATAGAATTATAAAAATATAAAATATAAATATAGGATTAAGTATAGGAATAATATGGGATTCAAATATCAATAATAGGCAATTTAAGTGATATCCCATATTGGCATTAAGCCACTGGGGATGGAAAAAAAGGGGGCGTGGCGGTTTTGTACTTTTTAACCTGGGGCGTAACGTCTCTTCACATGTCCCGTCAAATTGAGCCCCTCATAGGTGTCCGCAGCCGTGCCTCTCCTGGGGCTGCGTGGGTGTGAAGACCTGTGTTTTCCGCCATTGCCTGTTGCCTGTTGCCGTGCCTTTGAGGGTGTGTGAGAGGGTGTGAGGGACTGCATGTGATGTGTGAGAGTGAGGCTGGGAGTTTTTCTCCCCGGCAGACATGTTGTCTTCACAGCAGCAGACTGACAGCCAGAGCCTGTCCATCGCATCTGAGAAGAAGGACCCCTCCAGGACTTAACCCACATTTACTGCTATTTAAAGATAAACACCTCACACTCATACACACACACACACACACACACACACACACACACTCACACATCAGAGACTCATATACTTAAACAGTCTTCAACATAACCGTACAGCACACGAGATACACCAATCAGCCATAACATTAGTACCACCAACAGATGAAGTGCTGGATGAGTATCTTCATCTACAGCGGCGTCTGAACCAGCGACAGGGTGATGGCACCTAAGGCTCATAGATGCTCGTGAAGGCCCTTAAAGCCCCCGGGGACCCTAAATCTGAGTTTTCTTTCTAATGAAGTCAGTCTGGCTCCTCAGGGCCCCAAGTCTAATACATGCTGCTGTACTTCACCAGTATTGCTCTCCTCTCCATGTAGAATGGGCGGTTCTAACAGTGGCTCAGATTTACATCAGCAAAACCCTGACCAATCACAAGGCTTTGGCCGTTGCTCCGCCCTCTCTTCGAGTCAACCTGGACAGCAAGAGCTAAAGCTAAAGCTAAACCTGGCAAGCTAAACCTAAAACGGCCACCCCAGATGCCCTGTCGTCCTCACTGTGGGTGGCCCATTAGTGGCTGGGTCCTGGATGTATGTGATGTAGCTGGGGAAGCCCACTGACCACCGACCACCCATCACAAGGTGGGGAGAGGCAATGGGTGCAGTGCTTCCCAAATTTTCACTCAAGAGGCCCATGCCTCAAATGGTCAGATCTGTTGTGGAGGCACAAGAGGGGCCTGCTCAGTATTAGGCAGGTGGTACTAATGTTATGGCTGATCGGTGTAAATGTAATAATAAAATGTCCAGTATGTATCATTACCATTCTTTTGGCCTTGTAGGTTAGCCATGCTTGTCTAACACACACACACACACAGCACACACACACGAACCAAGGCCTTAAGAATATAAGAGCTCTAAAAAACCCACTTCTAACCCGGCAGCTGAGGGATCAGGGATCAAGTGCAAGGCTTCAGAACGGACAAATGTGCTAATACTGTCCGCATCCGCACGCGCTCATCCCTTCATCCTCTCCCACATCCTTACTATCTCTCTTAAATCCCTCCCTCTCCCCCTCCCCTTCTCTCAGGAGACGCTAGCGAGAGGATGTGTAGGATTACCCAGGCCCTGTGGCGTTAGAGCCAGTCACAGTCTGTCACACACACACACACACACACACACACACTGCTCTGCATCTACAGCCTTTCTTTTTTATGTATTAAAACTCTCTCTCTCTCTCTCTCTCTCTCTCTGTCTCTCTCTGTCTCTCTCTCTGTCACACACCCCCCGCTGCTGAAGACGGAGTAGCTGGGACTCCCCTCCACTTTTCAAAAAAGTTCCACTCTGTCTTCTCGCAGCTCAGCCTTGTCACTCACACTAGTAGCAGGCATGAGTGAGGGCGGCCTGTCGTGGGAATGGGGGGATGGCGGGAGGTGGGCGAATAGAGAGAGAGAATGAAAGGGGTGAAGTTGTGTGTTGGCTTTGATAATGGAATTGTTTTGTTGTGCCCGTGTCCCTGAAATCACAACCTCTCACCAGCTGTCCAAGAGACAGAGAAGAGAGAGAGAGAGAGAGAGAGAGAAAGAGAGAGAGAGAGAAGACAGAGACAGAGACACTGAGAGACAGAGAGAGAAAGAGAGAGAGAGAGAGAGAGACACTGAGAGACAGAGAGAGACAGAGAGACAGAGAGAGAGACACTGAGAGACAGAGAGAGAGACAGTGAGAGATAGATAGAGAGAGAGAGACAGACAGACAGTTAGGGTATGTTAGTAATGGTAACGTAGAGATCGCAGTTCCTACAGAAAACCTTGAATCTCACCCCTCAGAAAATGTCCACAGATGTCCCAGGTAACGGCTTTATTCAGGTGAGGACACTTTGCTGATGGATTTGATGGTAAAACTGTGGGGATTCAGCTTTAATGGTTTGATTTATAGCTATAGGATGGAAGCTGGACAGGGTGGATGATTAATTGGGTGGTTTCAGGGAGGTTGTTTCCCAGATAACACGCCCATTTGGGCCTGTATGGTTACCAAACCATTGGCCCCACATGCGGATACCCATCAGGGTCAGCGATGGTGCCAGAAGGGGTTAAACATGGGCCCCATCCCGTTTGTATACTGCATATGGGGCCTAGGTGGTACCCTTGAGAGATTAAGGTGGCTGGAGCAATGGGGCAGAGTGCATGCCCACCTGGAACCCACCCCAGCCAAAGTTCCACTCATGTGAGCCCCACATGAACATTTTGGCTGGGTAAGGCGTTGCTGGGTGGTTGGTCAGGTCTTGATAGGGGTTGCTATGGTGTCCCAGGTGGTTGCCAAGGGTTGGTGTGGTGTTGCTTAGTTGGTTGCTAGGTGGTTACTATGGTGTTTCTAGTTGGTTGCAATGATATCCAAGGTGGTTTCTGTGGTGTTCATGAATTTGGAGTTTTTAGCTCGAAAAATTGAAAAGTTTATGGACACATTTCAGTGCATTCCTATGGGAGTGTCGGTCACTGTCACTGAAGTGTGCATCCTCTAGTGCTTCATAAGTGCTCACCACCACCAGGTCAGTGTCACTGCAGTGCTGGGAATCACCCACAACCCAAATACTACCTGCTCTGTGGTGGTCAGTCCTGTGTGTGGGGGGTCCTGAACAACATTGAAGAACAGGAGGGTGAAAGGAGGGTAATAACGGAGTCTGCAGAGAAACAGATGGAGACAGTCTGGAGTTATAGAACTACACAGTGCTTCTGTATTGGACGTGAAGCTGATAGAATGGACCAGGTTCATTACAAACTAGGGGTGGTCCTAATATTGAGCTATGACTGTATTTGTAGCTAATATTTTCTTTTATTAAATATAAAAGCATAAACATTTCATTTCTAAGTGCTGATTCTCAGAGTGGTGTCTTGGTGCTCCCGCTGTCCTGGTGCTGCTATGCTATTCTGGCTGGCTGCAGCATTTGAAGGCGAGTGCCAGGTGCCGCTGGCCCCGATCCACAGAGAGCCAGGCAGCCACAGGGTGGGAATTAGAGAGGAAAAAAGGCTTTGCAGGATAGACGGATGGACGGACGCCGGGATGGAGGGATGAAAGGGTAGTGGCAGAGGTTGCAGGGTGTTGGATACACCTCTGAGAGCTGCCTTAACTGGGACAGATTTGCCTAAATCCCCATATGGCTGTTTACATACCTGCAGCCAAACCCCCACAACACCCCCCCCCCCCCCCTCCCCCCGCCCCCATAGAGAATCATCCCTTATTCACTAATTCACTCTCTCACTCTATACCTTTCTACCCATGCTGGGTCTCTATCTCTATCTCACTCTCTCTCTCTCTCTCTCTCTCTCTCTCTCAGTGCCCCTTGCACAGATACTGAAGACACAATATGAAGGGGGACTGTGCAGCAGACGGTTCTCTCAGTCCCTCTCTCTCTCTTTCTCTCTCTCTGTCCCTCTCCCCCCCTCTCTCTCTGTCTTTCTCTCTCTCTCTTTCCCTCTCTCTCTTTCTCTCTCTCTGTCCCTCTCTCTCTCTCTTTCCCTCTCTCTCTTTCCCTCCCCCCCTCTCTCTGTCTTTCTCTCTCTCTCTTTCCCTCTCTCTCTTTCTCTCTCTCTCTCTCTCTCTCTCTCTCTCTCTCTCTCTCTCTCTTTCTTTCCCTCTCTCTCTCTCTCTCTCTCTCTCTCTCTCTCTCTCTCTCAGTGCCCCTTGCACAGATACTGAAGACACAATATGAAGTGAGACTGTGCAGCAGACGGTTCTCTAAGTCCCTCTCTCTCTTTCTCTCTCTCTCTTTCCCTCTCTCTCTTTCTCTCTCTCTCTCTCTCTCTCTCTCTCTCTCTCTCTCTCTCTCTCTCTCTCTCTCTCTTCAGTCCTGAGGCCTGTGGGACTGGTCTCAGTGGGACAGTGTCGCTCCAGGCTGGGTTCCTGCTCCAGAAACATTCGTGCCGAAGGACGAAGGCAAGATACGGTGTGAGAGGGTCTGTCTGTGACTGAGCTGGTTTTGGATTTTGGCCGCCGCCCCCTTCACCCCGAGCGTTTCTGGAACATTCCAGCAGCCATTTTACACCCAAACTCCAAACTGGGATCTGAAGTTTTCCCGAAGTCTTCCTCCTTTCTCATCTTTCTCCTGCTCACACTCTCAGTGATGTCTCTCTCTTTTCCAACTTCCAGCTCTGCCCCAGCAACCCCCCCCCCCCCCCCCCGCCCCCACCCTGTTCCTTTAAGGTGCTGGACGAATCGTCTGGCCCTGTTCTTCACAAGCCCAACTCTAAATCCGGTAGTTTTCACTGCTTTGTTTTCCTGCTTCTTCTCTCTTGTTGTCTGTTTCTTCTCCACTCCACGTCCGTCTCGCCGTTTCCATTGATCTCCTACCATATCTGTCTTCTCCAGGTGGGACCCTTCCTCTCCACCCCCCTGCCTCTCTCTCTTCAATCCTGTGCCCTGCAGGTAGGGCCTGTGTGTGCACTGATAGCTGTGGTCTTTAGACACACACACACACACACACACACACACACAGTCCAGGTAGAAGCTTTTGTTTTCTTTTCTGATGAGAAACCAAAGAGAAAATGTTCTATTTTCATATCAAAACAGCTGATCTTATAAAAGCTAGAAAGCGTTGATCCACCGTCTGTAGTCCCGGGGCTTTATTCCCCAACAACACACCTAAACATAAAGGTGCTTTAAATGGGTTCTTTGAGCGATGCCATTAAAGAACCACTTTTGGTTCTATAAAGAACCAGGTTAATCGAGTGTGTGTGTGTGTAAAGAACCGGTGAACCTTCAATAGAAGGCACTGATGTGATAACAGAAGACTATGCCCAGACCCACAATTATAATTTTTGAAGTTCTCGTATTTTAAGTAAACAGTGCCGCTCAGTAGGTGGCAGTAATGCACCTCAGGTTGGTCAGCCATCCGCCATTGGCCCCTAAAGAAGAAGAAGAAGCGCTGCACCTTGTTCTGCGCTTAAACAGTGAGGCGAGAAACATGTTTATCCGTTACGTGGGAAGGCTCGTATACCCTTCTGTGGTAGCTTTAGCTATAGTATAGTGACTAACAGCTGGGCTCACTGTATTGTCCTCCGTCCTCGTTCTTCTGTGGCCTCGCTTAAAGAACCATGTGAAGCGTCTTCATTTGTTAAGGAAAGTAGCTATCAGTACATAATATCATTTGGCTGTAAGCCAACTATAGGAGTTACGGAAGACTATATAACGCAGCAGAAGATCTGAGGAGTGCTTCAGCTGCATTTCCTGAAGGAACCACAACAGTGCTTGAAATGTGGCAAGAACTTGTTAAGGACTTGTTAAGCTACGTGGCTGCTATTGTGTCACAGATGGTTGCTATGGAGTTGCTAGGTGGCTGTGCTGGAGTTGCTAGTTGGTTGTAATGGTGTTACAGGTGGTTGCTATGGAGTTGCTAAGTGGTTGCTATGGTGTTGCTAGGTGGTTGCTATGGTGTTGCTAAGTGGTTGCTATGGTGTTGCTAGGTGGTTGCTATGGTGTTATTAGGTAGTGTTTATGGTGTTTTTGGTTGTTGCTATGGGCTTCAAGGTGGCTGCGATGGAGTTGCAAGGTGGTTGTTATGGAGTTGCTAGGTCGTTGCTATGGGCTTTAACGTGGTTGCTATGGAGTTGCTAGTTGGTTGCTATGATGTCCCTGGTGGTTGCTATGATGTTGCTAGGTGGTTGCTATGATGTCCCTGGTGGTTGCTATGATGTTGCTAGGTGGTTTCTATGGTGTCTCAGGTGGTTGCCATGGTGTTAATATATGGTTGCTATGGTGTCTGAGGTGGTTGCAATAATTACCAAAGATAAAGGTGAAGTACAACTGTAAGATGGTCCAAAAATAGAGGAGAACCTCAACTGTAAGAGTAACTGAAGACAGAGGAGAACCTCAACTGTAAGAGTAACTGAAGACAGGGGAGAACCTCAACTGTAAGAGTAACTGAAGACAGAGGAGAACCTCAACTGTAGGAGTAACTGAAGCCAGAGGAGAACCTCAACTGTAGGAGTAACTGAAGACAGAGGAGAACCTCAACTGTAAGAGTAACTGAAGACAGAGGAGAACCTCAACTGTAAGAGTAACTGAAGACAGGGGAGAACCTCAACTGTAAGAGTAACTGAAGAGAGAGGAGAACCTCAACTGTAAGAGTAACTGAAGACAGAGGAGAACCTCAACTGTAGGAGTAACTGAAGACAGAGGAGAACCTCAACTGTAAGAGTAACTGAAGACAGAGGAGAACCTCAACTGTAAGAGTAACTGAAGCCAGAGGAGAACCTCAACTGTAAGAGTAACTGAAGACAGAGGAGAACCTCAACTGTAGGAGTAACTGAACAGAAGCCCGAGGGCCTCAACAGGCTCTGCTGTACGTATTTCAGTAAAGCCCCTGGGTCTGATTATACACCCAGCAGACTTTGCACTGAAACACAAGTGAAGGCGCTACCTTACCACACCTACTGTGTGTGTGTGTGTGTGTGTGTGTGAGTTTGTGTATGTGTGTGTGTGTGCGTATGTGTTTACATGGTGGGTTATTTACTGGTTAGCAGCAGGAAAGTGATCTGCAGCCCTGCCTCTTTTCTGCTGCTACTTCATGTCTCCTTAAACGAACAGGCTGGAATATCAGGTACTGTTAAACATCAGCTGTAAGGTGGACTAAAACAGAGGAGAACTTCAACTGCATGACTCACCAAAGATAGAGGAAACCTTCTTCTGTAAGATTAACTAAAAAACTAAAATAAGAAAGAACACATAGCACATGAGCATAAACATCAGCGACAGCAGCATAAACAACAGTGGAATCAGACTGACCACCTGGGAAGATGGGCTTTAAACCACAAATCGGTTATTTTCTTCTGCTGTGTGGAATAAATGCAGGCAGGACAGGGTGGGATTTTCTGGATTTTTCTTTCATGTGTGCTCACGTAGCCCATCAGACACACTGAACTCCTCCTCCACATCCACACTGCTTCAGAGGCTGCTGTCATACTAAACCACGTACTCATGTAGTTCACTATATGGGTGATGACCTAAAGGGCTTTGAGACTGGAGGGTTTAAAGTTTCTGCAATATTTAAGTTCTGTTACCTTAATTAATAATTATTTTATTTTATAAATAATTAATTAATAATTTATTTATTTAGTTATTTATCTAATTCAAGTGCATTTAGGTTTTACAGTGTAGTTATCCCCCAAATCCAGTGCTAAGGTTACTTAGGTATCCCAGTATCCAGTGCTAAGGTTACTTAGGTATCCCAGTATCCAGTGCTAAGGTTACTTAGGTATCCCAGTATCCAGTGCTAAGGCTACTTAGGTATCCCAGTATCCAGTGCTAAGGTTACTTAGGTATCCCAGTATCCAGTGCTAAGGCTACTTAGGTATCCCAGTATCCAGTGCTAATGCTACTTAGGTATCCCCTAGATCCAGTGCTAATGCTACTTAGGGATCCCAGTATCCAGTGCTAAGGCTACTTAGGTATCCCAGTGTGCAGTGCAAAGGTTACTTAGGTATCCCCAGTATCCAGTGCTATGGTTACTTAGGTATCCCAGTATCCAGTGCAAAGGTTACTTAGGTATCCCCAGAATCCAGTGCTAAGGCTACTTAGGTATCCCAGTATCCAGTGCTAAGGCTACTTAGTTATCCCCAGTATCCAGTTCAAAGGCTACTTAGGTATCCCAGTATCCAGTGCTAAGGTTATTCAGGTATCCCAGTATCCAGTGCTAAGGCTACTTAGGTATCCCAGTATCCAGTGCTAAGGCTACTTAGTTATCCCCAGTATCCAGTTCAAAGGCTACTTAGGTATCCCAGTATCCAGTGCAAAGGTTACTTAGTTATCCCCAGTATCCAGTGCAAAGGTTACTTAGTTATCCCCAGTATCCAGTGCAAAGGTTACTTAGTTATCTTCAGTATCCAGTGCTAAGTTTACTTTAACCTGAGAGGAAACTTATTTGGTTCATGTTGGGCTCAGACCATCCCTGAAGCCTTAGCTGAACATAAGGCACATATCGAGCCCCTTTATGTTGTGGCCTACCTGGACGGGAGATAGCATTTGTCACCGCTGGTAAAAACTCCAACATCTGAGGGTTCTAATATCTAATATCTGCCTGATTCTGAACAGATTTTGATCACAGAAACCAGGATTTCATTCCCATTTCTATTTTTTCTAGTCCTGCCCTTATTAGCTCCAGCCTTAGCTGCATCAGGAGGCCACCTGCGTCCTCCGCGACACTGACGTAGATTCGCGATTTCACAATCACCGCAGATTCAGAGCATGTGCTGTGGATTGAGCTTTGTGCTGGGGTGTTGGTGTCCCCATTTCAATCCCTAAAACCCACTGGTTCCCTCCGCGCTAAAGTGTAGCGCCACAAAATAGCTCTGTGTATGCGGCGCTATGCTGAGACTGAAACGGAGCAGATAGAGGGATATTGTGCTTGTCTGGGGAGCAGAAATAGGCATTTAGAGACGGAGAGAGAGAGGGCCTGGTTGGCTGCTTTAATATTACAGCAGTTCTGATGCACATTTGGAGCGCAGAGTTTGGCCTCATGTTTTTGGACCTTATAACACTACTGAAATGCCACTAAGCTCTTAGGGAGGCCTGAATTAAACATGTTGCTCCCGCCACCTCCATCAGACCAGTCTTTTCTTAGAGCCATTGCTCTTTTTCTTCCTTTTTTTTTTTTTGCTTTTTATATTATTTCCTGACACAAATGTGTCTTTTTCTTTGATAAAATTCATGACAGTGATGATTTATGCATCATTTCCATGACCAGACTTAATCCAACCTAATCAGGCTACATTGGCTGGTATCTGGTTAGTCTGAAACTCGAATCAGACCCAAACCTGCTACTCTGAATGTTCTAAGAGAGAGAAAGCGTGAGAACACACCTGAGAACCAAAGCAAGACCCAAGCTTGATGATGTACATAAAAATGGCCCTGAATTTTTACCACAACTCCATATTTTGTTTGTCCCCTTCAATCTAATCCAGACCAATTCAACAGGGCTGGATTGAGGGGAAGGTTGTATTATGGCTTGGCAACCGACTTTTTAAGGTGACCTAAAGGGTCAAACTACCTTTATCTTTAGCATGGGTGATAATAAGAGGTTAGTATATGGAAGTGACGAACCGTGAACCTCAAACACTGCTGTTCCTTTTTCAAAACAACATCCAGCAGAACCAAAACAGAGCTGGAAAACAGGCCGATTCCAAACCCCCAAAACTGTTACATCACAGTCTTGACTTACTATATTTATGCCCCTGAATTTTATTGACATACACCCCACCCACTAGCGAAAGCTCTAGTCACAGCTGATAAAACAGTAAAAAGTGACGGCGACTTCAGGAGAATATGGTGTTGTTGATGCTGGAGAGCAGCTCATCACCTCCAGACTCTACAGGAAGCAGGCCTTGTGACTATGGATTTCCCTGTGTGTCCGATCTACACTTCTCTCCACCCTCCGTTCCCTCCAAAACAAACTGGACTCCCTCAGATGAACCAAACTGGAGCTAAACTCACAACAGAAGGGAAAGCGCCGGTAAGACTCCAGAAAGCCAAACCCAGGGCAGCGAGAGGGGGGCAGGACTAAACGCTAACCGGCTACAATGTCCTGAACATGCTAACAGCACATCACACTGAGAGGACACAATGAGAGGACAGCAGCACTGTTCGGTAAGACTCAGGAATAATTACAGTGTTTTTTGTTACACTGTTAAAAAGTGATATTGTAGCCATACACCCATATGATGTATGAATGTGAATAACCTTTAACATTTACATTCATGGCATTTAGCAGATGCTCTTATCCTGAGCGACTTACATATGTAGTGTTAGAAGTCTTGCCCAAGGACTCTTATTGGTGTAGCACAGCACAGTCAGTCACCCAGACTGGGAATCGAACCCCTGTCTCCTACATGGTGTTATAACTCATTTGGCTAGTAGTGGTGTTATCTGTTGCGCCACCTATAAGCCCCGGTAAACAGCCAGTGAAAGTTCTTCACACTCACACATCTCTATTACAAACATGGAACATCTTTATGGAAGTGGTTCTTCTGGTAAAGCTCAAAGAAGCACTTGAAACACCTTCATTGGTGTAGAGCGTAAAACAATATTATAATATGCGGCTTCTGTGATTGGTCGCCGGGGCCATAACACCAATCAATAAAGGCGGAGCACATATATATATATATATATATATATATATATATATATATATATATATATATATATATATATATATATATGATAAGATAATATAATCCGTTATTAGACACACAGTGGGGAAATTCACAGTGCCACAGCAGCAAAAGAATAGCAAGACACTCAGATGCAAAACATAGATAATTGACCTATATATATATATATATATATATATATATATATATATATATATATATATTAACCAATACAGCTACAGAAAAAATTAGAGACCACCCTACATGATGTTTCTCTGGTTTTACTATTTATAGGCAGTGTTTTCAAAGGAAATTAACATTTGCAGTGTATTTCATAAACCATGGACAACACTTCCCCTAAATTCCAAATAAAAATATTTGCTATTTAGAGCATTTATTTATTTGCAGATATGACAATTTCTCAAAAACAACTCAAATAATGCAGAGAAATTATTATAATAATTATAATGCAAAACTTTATTATTGAAATTTAAACAACACAGTACTAATATTTGAACTTTGAATCTATATATATAAATATTTCAGCTCTCCACTGGTCTTTCACATTGCTGTTGGTGACTTTATGCCATCCATAGTCTGCAAATTCAGCTTTTTTTCAGAGCTGTATATGCTTTTATCCTCTGTAAAAGGGATATCACTGTGTTTTATTTTCAATAACAGGGTGGTAAAATGGTAAATAAGGCTGTAGAACATAATATTGGCCTTTTCCACTCCAAACAAAGCCACACACTTACTATTTATACATGTACAAATACTCAGTAAACTCATTTTGAGTTTGACGCCTTTAGGAGTGTATAATACATTGAACTCTGATGCCTGAACAAATACCCGTTTTCCGACAGCGCCTGTCCCATTATTTCTGTCCCCCTCATTGCTTGGCTTTTTGCTGATGAGTGTGTCACTACCTTGCTGTTTATGTTGGCGCGTTCTGCATTATTACAGATTTGGGACTTCCACTCGTCAGCGACGCTGGAATTTCACACGACTGATGAATGATTAAGGGCGTGCAGTGATCCCTGCTGGAGCTAATGCCATAATTATTGTCTTTTAGGTTTTTGAGGAGCAGCCAGCATGTAGGACAGCAGACTCTCATCCTGCCGTAACAGACGAGCTGCAGTGCTGTGTGCTGCCCAAAGTGTGAACTCTGTTCTCTCTGTGGAGAAGACTACAGAGTCCTTCACTCCAGATCTAGTCTATGAGTGAAGTCATGTTTGGGGTCTGAAAATCCGAAGCAGAGTTCCTTAGTTTTACTCTGGAGCTACGAGGCTAATGTAGCTAATGAGTAGTGGAAGCTTAAACCTACCAGCCGGGCCGGACCAAGCCTTTATGGGGCCCTAAGCAGATTTTCATTTGGGGCCCCACATACCACCACCTCAGCACCAGATGCTTCATCATCCCAATTGGCTACACTGTGCGTGTAACATACCCACTATCATTAGCATTATTTGTAACTGGCTAACATCATGCCGGTGTCCTTCTGGCTGCTGTTTTTAACCTTACAGGGGGTGCAAACTCACAAAAATGTTAACCTTGCATTGGTGTGCCAACTTTTAAATTAATTAATATAATTTTGTTTTTGTTTTATTATGTATTGTTATTTCTAATAAATAATTGTTTTAGCATAATATCTTGGTGCTCTTGGGGGCTCCCTGTTGGCGATGGGGCCCTAAGCGGCCGCATAGTTCGAATATGCCTTGGGCCGGCTCTGCCTACCAGTTAGCATTGTGCTCGTCGTAGCAAGACCTATAGAATATAGACCAATAGAAATGCTCCAAAATGACACACCTGCACTTTTTAGCCTGGAAAAATCAGACCCTCGTTCGCTTTCACCCTTGCTGCGATTCGTTTGTGCAGGTGTGAAACCAGTAAGCAATCCGACCCGACTATCAGGTGTACTCCACAAATTCGAGATAAGCCCAGATAATTACTACAGCTCTGATCATTACGCTGCCCCACGTTAAACTGCACAGAAATCTGCACTACTCCACTAGTCCACTGGCTTCGCTACCATAGCAGTAACATCAGGTTCATGCCGTTAGCATCACTGTTGCTCCGGTCGCCAAATCTAATGCTGCATTAGTCCCACGCCATGTTCATGAGGTCGCTCTCTCTCTCTCCCTCTTCAGTTGTACTCTCTCACTCTCGTCCACTTCATTCTGTCCACCTCTTCTTTTTCTCGATCTCTCTCATTCTCACTGTTTTCTCTCTTGCTCTGTCTCCTCTTTTTCGGCCTCTTTCTCGCCCCTTTTTTCTCTCCTTTCTTTTACCTCACATTCGCTTACTCTAACTGGTAACTTCTCTCACTCTCTCTTTTCTTTCTCTCTCTCCCCTTATTCCTCTCTCTCTCTTCTCCCTTTGTTTCTCTTGCTGTCTCTCTTACCCGGTTTTCTCTCTCTCTCTCTCTCTCTCTCTCAATTCAGGTTGGCAGTTTTGCCTTTGCCGAGGAAAATTCCTAATTTTTCACTTTCAGTAAGATTTTCCAGATTTGGGTGGAGGTTCTTCAGGGTTTGGGTGAAGGTTTCTCTAATTATTTCTCTCTTTATTTCTCTCTCTCTCTTTCTCTCATACAGTGAAAGGAGAGAAAAGAAGAACTCCAAATCAAACAGAGGGGGAAATGCTCCAAGATTACAAACTCCTTAACTGATTCAGACCAGAGCAAACCAGCTACGGATATGAAAACGGCCTAAAAATAAAATCATACATTTACGGAGAGATGTATGATTTTACTCTTAATTGTGAAAAGAATAAAGTCAAAATGAAGCATTAGTGAAAGTAAAATTTACACAAACAAACTCCAGCACACACTCAACTTCAAACATCAATTTTACTTTTAATAATAATAAAAAAACCTCACGCCTGGCATCAGGAGGCATGGTGTCCATAGGTTCATGTTTATCTGCTCCAGAGAGTCCTAATCTATTGGCAGTACTTCTCCACAGGGACTAGACAAACTCTGCGTGAGTGAATTTGCACATCTTTGTCAGCAATAGGTGCAACTTAAAGAAGTTGATTTCATAGCATTCATTAGAAGGCGTGTCCACAAACATTTGGACACACAGTGTCCCTCCAGTCCAAGCCTAATTTGAGGTGTGTGTGTGGGGGGGGTTTGTGTATATGTGATTCTTCACTGAACTGTTCCTTTAATGTCTGGGTTTCCAGACTCTGATGAAGATCTAAAACCTTTAGTTTAGGAATGTTCAAAGGAGAATCCCCAAAGATGGTGAGTTTAGTCCGGCGGTGGGCCGAACGCCTTCGCTAAACTGGGCCTGATGTGTGGAAAGTCTGCAGATGCGACTGGAATAGGGGGCTTCCACTTCGACTTAGGTGGTCTATGGTGCAAGGCTGCAGTCTTTAGCTAAAAAGAGGGAAGGAGAAAGAATGGGAAAGAGAGAGAGAGAAAGAGAGAGAGAGAGAGAACACAGAGAGGTAAGGGAGAGAGAGAGAGAGAGAGAGAGAGAGAGAGAGAGAGAGAGAGAAAGAGAGAGAGAGAGAGAGAAGGGGGATCTTTTATTAATGTGGCTCGTTAATATTCCAGCGCTGAGGGACGACTCCCGTGTCTCTCCTGCTGAAGAATGATGAATAACTCAGCACCTCCACGGCAACCTCCACGGCAACTGACTCCGACTCATGAATATTCACAGCCTGCCTGGCTGGGACGGCCCTCTCTGGACTGCTGTGATGGGGGAAAGAGCATGTGTGTGTGTGTGTGTGTGTGTAAGTGAGAGTTTTGCTAGTCAACATCATTATCTGTCCGTCTGCGTCGACTCTAAGTGGTGTTTGTTCTGAATGTGAAATGGCTGTGGGGTAATTAGAGTTACAGTCCAGCCCCCTCCAGAACGTCATTAATAGGGTTTACCAAGACGTCTGAGGGGATTTGGCTCTGAGTGTGTGTGTGTGAGTGTGTGTGAGTGTTCATCGATGGCTTACAGAAAGGAGTTGTTATTGGATTTCTACCAGTTTTTATTGATGAGACACTGAAAAATGAGGCGATGAAGCTGGCATTAAGTCATCTACATAAGCTGCCATTGACAGTATTACTGCTGCTGAGTGCCCCCCCCCCCCTCTCTCTCTTTCTCTCTCTCCCTCATTTTCTTTCACTCCAGTCTTTTACTCTTTCTGACCTCTTTCTCTCTCTCTCTTCCTCTCTGTCTCTATTATTTCTCTCTAATGACGCAGTGCCTTTTTCTCATATCTCCATTTTGCTGGACTGCCTAGTGGACCGGCCTAGAGGAGGCATTTTTGCTCACTGAGTGACTGACTTACGGACCTTGTTGAAATGTGCATGAGCGAGAACTGCCTTTGTTTGCCTAGAAAAGACTTTTTCTGGTACTGACGGTCTGAGGACCACATTTTTCCGCAAAGGTAACACATATGTGGTCTTAGGTAAGCTGAGGTTGGGTCTCCTTGCTTGCCTGACTGTTGTAAAGGGAAGTGGTGTGAAGAGATACTGTAGCACTGTGACGTGTGTGCGGCAAAGTCTATAGCCATAGCATGCTAACTCAGCATCGCCACAGCTGTGCCCGCCAGCCTCACCCAGCATCGCTACATCAGCATTAGCAAGACTACCACAGCGTTAGCAGCGCTACTGTAGCATTAGCATCATTACTGCACCGGCACATAGCAGCGGTCTTGCCCAGTATTGCTACCACTGTGTTACCAGCGCTTCCGCAACAACGTTAGTATCACTGCTGCTCCGGCCCCCACATCTAAAGCTGCATTAGTCCCACGCCATGTTTATGAGGCCGCTCTCTCTCTCTCTCCCTCTTCAGTTTTACTCTCTCACTCTGATCCACTTCATTCTGTCTACCTCTTCTTTTTCTCCCTCTCTCTTACTCTCTATTCACTTTTTTGGGCCTCTTTCTCGCCCCTTTTTATCTGTGTTCTCTCTCTCTCTCTCTCTCTCTCTCACCTCTGTTTTTTCTCTCGCTCGCTCTCTCTCTCTTTCTCTCTCTCTCTCTCTCTCTCTCTCTCTCTCTCTCTCTGTCTGTCTGTCTCTCTCTCTCTGTCTCTCTCTCTCCCTTACCTCTCTGTGTTCTCTCTCTCGCTCTCTTACCTCCGTGTTTTCTCTCTCTCTCTCTCTCTCTCTCTCTCTCTCTCTCTCCCTTACCTCTGTGTTCTCTCTCTCTCTGTCTCTCTCTCTCTCACCTCCGTTTTTTCTCTCGCTCTCTCCCTCTCTCTCTCTCTCTCTCTCTCTCTCTCTCTCTTACCTTCGTGTTTTCTCTCTCTCTCTCTCTCTCTCTCTCTCTCTCTCTCTCTCTCTCTCTCTATTACCTCCGTGTTTTCTCTCTCTTTCTCTCTCTCTCTCTCTCTCTCTCTCTCTCTCTCTCTCTCTTTCTTTAACCTCTCCCTCATTACTTTCTATTACACTTGCTTTCTCTTACTGGTAACTTCTCTCTCTCTGTCTGTCTGTCTCTCTATCTCTGTCTCTCTCTCTCCCTTACCTCTCTGTGTTCTCTCTCTCTCTCTCTCTCTCTGTCTCTCTCTCTCTCTCTCTCTCTCTCTCTCTCCCTTACCTCTGTGTTCTCTCTCTCTCTGTCTCTCTCTCTCTCTCCCTTACCTCTGTGTTCTCTCTCTCTCTCTCTCTCTCTCTCTCTCTCTCTCTCTGAAAGGACACACACACACAAGCAAAATGGAGAAGTGTAAAAGTGAGTGAATTAAGGATTTGCATGCAGAGAAAGTGCGAGAGTGAACACCCAGAGGAGGGGGTAGACCCTAGTTCCATTTACGCAAGTATTAAAAAAGTCCTCCCTCCTTAGTTACTGTTGCTATCATCAAACTTTCAGCTCAGGCTACCTGCTAGTATCCACAGAGCTCAGTAGCACAAAGGATGCTTCACACAGAGAAGCATACTGCACATACTGCACAGAGAGATATACATTAACCAGCCATAACATTAAAACCACTGACATGTACAGTAATGGGTGGGATCTACATATTAGGCAGCAAGAGAACAGTCCGTCCTTGAAGGTGATGTGTTGTTAAAAGCAGGAAAAATGGTCAAGCGTCAGAATCTGATACCCTTTCACAAGAGTCAGATTGTTATGGCTAGATGACTGGGTCAGAACATCTGGCAGGTCTTGTGGGGTGTTTCCAGCATGCAGTGGTCTGTACCTACCAAACTCTCTAGGCCAGCATCTGCCTGTAAAACATAGAGCTGTGAGTGTGGTCTTTGAGTTTATTCCAAAACTTATAACAATAAAACCATTTATATTTTTTATTGGATCTCTCTGGTTCTGTATTGGGCCCTATGGGGCTGTAAGGAGCTTTATGGATCTGTATTGGGCCCTACAAAGCTGTATATATCTCTAATGGACCGAATTGAGCAGTACAGAGGTTTATGGATCTGTATTTGGCCCTATGGAGCTGTATTGGGCCGTATGGAGCTGTAAGGAGTTGTTTGGATCTGTATTGGGCTGTATGGAGCCATATGGAGCTGTATTGGGCCCTACAGAGCAGTATTGGGCCTTATAGAGACGTATGGATCTGTAATGGACTGTATGGAGCAGTACAAAGCTTTATCGATCTTTATTGGGCCCTACAGAGCTGTATTGGGCCGCACGGAGCTGTAAGGAGTTGTAAAAAGTTGTATGGAGCTGTAAGGAGCTGTATAGATCTGTATTGGGCCCTATGGATCTGTATTGGGCCTTATAGAGCTGTAAGGAGTTGTACGGATCTGTGTTGGGCCCTACGGAGCTGTATTGGGCCCTATGGAGCTATAAGCAGCTTTATTGGAGTTGCATGGATTCGTATGGGGGCACGTGGAGCTGTATGAACATATGAAGAACTGCGTGACTACTGTGCGACACAGCTATACGTGGCTGTTTAGCTGTAGAGAGTGTCCACAAACATTTGGAAATAGTGTATACGATACTTAATGGAACTGTATGGTAGAGCAGCATCCACAGCAGTTTGGGGCTGAATGGAGCTGTACTGGAGCTGTATCGGAGTTCTGTTTGCTGCTGCTTCTGTCCATCCACTCTTTCTGATCAGTCAGCGGCTCTCTGTGGAGGTTCTGCCCCCCTGATCCCTGCTGTAACCGCCCCAGCCCCCATAACCCTCAGCGGCACTGGGTCCTATTAAGGGGCGAATATGGCGGATTACTGCCAGAGACCCAGGATAATGGGCGTCACAGCAGCCCAAATCCGCTTTCCTGAAGAATGGCGCCGAGAGGCGTGAAGGCCAAATCCTCCGTTTAAAACCGGAAAAGACAGGAGCCTATTATACCGACTATTCCACTGTATCCAACTCTCTCCTGCTCTCTCACACACTTTCTGTTTCTTGCTCGTTCTCCTGCTCTTTCTCTCTCTGACTTTCAGCCTCTCGTTCCCGCTCTGGCTTTCTCTCTCTATCTCTCTCTGGAGTTGTACTTTCTCTTCTCTTACTTTGCTTCGCTATGCTCTCTCTCTCTCTCTCTCTCTCTCTCTCTCTTTCTGGCTCGCTCGCTCTCTGGAGTTTACTTTCTCACCTCTAACTTTGCCCTGCTACACTCCAGGATTTTGTCCCTCTCCCGAATGACTGGGGTCAGTGGGCCACAGCTTTACAGCTGTAGCTTCAGAAGCATCGTTAGAATAGAGCAGCGGTTCTCGGTCTTGGTGCAGGAGACCCCAGGTGCTGCACATTTTCGTGTTCCTCTGCCCTCACATCTGCTTCAATTCATTGGGTAATTACCAATCCCTTAGTGGCCTGAGTCAGACCATGGTAGTGGAAATGTGTAATGCAATGGGTCTCTAGGCCTGACATATGTAAGCACTGAAGCGCGGTTGAAGCTGGATTAGTTCCACCAGGAAAGGTTGTGTGATGTGTGTAATTGTTGGGGTTTGACCAGGCAACTGGTACAGGAGAGCATTTCTATGTAATTCCTTCAGATAGCCTGTACTGAAACCCAGATGTTCACATAAGCATTCTGCCGCAGCAATAGCAATAATAATAATAATACAAAAAGCCAGACCATATAAATTATATACATTGCAGATTCATGTTGGATAAAAATGACTTTATTGTCGTTACTGTTTCACTGCAAAAAATGCACAAAGCAGATTCATACTGGATTAAATCTCTCCACAATTATCAGTCAGACTGTAAAAATACAAAAGATTCATACTGGATTACAATAATTACACAATTATTAGTCAGACTGTAAAAATACACAAAAGATTTATACTGGATTACAATCATTACACAATTATTAGTCAAACTGTAAAAATACACAAAAGAGTCATACTGGATTACAATCATTACATAGTTGTCACCATCAACTATGTATACACTACACACATTGCAGATTCATACTGGATTAAAATGACTTCCCAGGTATTACTTTCAAATTGTAATAACTACATGCACGATTCATACTGGATTAAATCACTCCACAATTATTAGTCAGACTGTAAAACTACACAAAAGATTCATACTGGATTACAATCACTCCACAATTATTAGTTAGATTGTAAGAATACACAAACAATTCATACTGGATTACAATCATTACACAGTTGTTACCATCAACTATATAATACACTACACACATTGCACATTCATACTGGATTACAATCATTTTATGTTGTTTCTGTCTGACTTCTAAATTACACACACTACAGATTCATACTGGATTAAAATGACTTCACAGGTATTACTTTCAAATTGCAAAAACTACACGCAGGGCAGATTCATACTGGATTAAATCACTCCACCATTATTATTGTCAGACTGTAAACACAAAAGATTCATACTGGATTAAAATCACTTTATAGTTGTTACTGTTTGACTCTAAAAACTACATATACTGCAGATTGATACTGGATCAAATCACTCCAAAAAATTATTACTGTCAGACTGTAAAAATACACAAAAGATTCATGCTGAATTAAAATGATTACACAGTTGTTACTATCAACTATATACATTACTGATTCATACTGGATTAAAATCAATTACAATTTTTACAATTTTATTACTGGACTGAAACCACTTGAATCTCTCCACAGTGTTTCCTCCCAGATTGTACAAAATACACACTATATTCCCACAAATACACTATATTCCCAAATATTTGTGGACACCCCATTCTAAAGATTGCATTTAGCTACCTTAAACTGCATCCATAACTGATACAAATGTGCAAATACACACTCACACACACACACACACACACACACACACACACACACACACACACACACATAGTTTATCTAGTCCCTGTAGTGAGGTATTGCCAATAGAATAGCACTCTGTGAAGCTGATTGTTGGGGAGTTGGGAATGAGGTGGGGTGGTGATCATCCAAGATCCTGACCTCACTAATACTCCTGTTGCTGAATGCAATCAAATCCTCACAGCAATGTACCAGGATCTAGCAGAAAGCCTACTTCCCTGAATAGTAGAGGCAGATAAACTCTTTTTTAATACCCTTGATTTTGGAAGAAACGATGAGCAATGAGCAAGTGTCTCAATATTTTTGTCCATATACAGTGCATCATATTACAGAACCTTCCCAAGTTAAACGAATGAAGCTTGAATCTTGAGTCGTATGAGTCGCTGATAAGTGGCTGGCGATGCTGGATTCTGAGAAGAGAGAGAGAGAGAGCAGCAGCAGCCTCAGCATCAGCCTTAGCCGCAGAAATATTTATTAATTAATATCATTAGTATGTCTGATCTAACAGGATGGGACAAATTCTAGATAAAAGCACCCGTCTGCTAGAAATCCACTCCACTAACATTCGTCCGCAAGAGATATGAAGCCCAAAAGCCCTCTGTAATGCTCTCTGTGTTACAGAGAACTCTGATTAGCACACTAGCACTAAATCAGTTCGGACACAGCAAAGAAAATTGCCACTAAATCACGGCCTCACAATCTGCACTTTTCCTCAACACTCATTAATGCTGCGGAGGGACTGTAGGAAGGTGGGATTTGTATAATTTATGGAGTGATGAATGCGTGACACTGGGATTACGCCGCTAGTCTCAGGTGCTAGCCTAGCACTGACC
This sequence comes from Salminus brasiliensis, assembly GCF_030463535.1. NCBI lineage: Eukaryota > Metazoa > Chordata > Actinopteri > Characiformes > Bryconidae > Salminus > Salminus brasiliensis. The sequence goes on along the minus strand of NC_132889.1, from coordinate 34,731,216 downwards.
TGAATTTGTATACAGAGCATCAAAGGAAGTCAGACAGACAGCTGGACAGAGCCCAAATGAAATGACACAGGAAGAGTGCAGAGATGAGCAGTAACTCATGGAGAAAACCTCATTTAGGAGATAAACCACTTAACGAAGAGGGAGTTTAGTAAATTGGTGGGAGCAGCATCGAACCGCCAGCGACGGAGGACCCACCTGACCTTTCAGAGAGAGAACGAGGAGCCATTTAACACCCAGTCAGTGGGACGTGGGATGAGGATCTCATACGGCTATAGATTACTAATAAACTGCTTCCAACACCAAGAAGAGTATTAGTCTGGAGTGGAAGTGGCGATTTAGTGTCACTTTCAGAAGAAAAAAAGAAACCGGCGCGGTGACAGCAGGGGCTCTTCACAGTGGTCTTAACAACCTCATGTCACTGCTGATAATTGCTTCCAATGCAGATCCGTGCCAATTAGCAATCGTGCTGAAATCTGGCTCGTGACGCCTTGACAGTGTGCTCCGATGACCTCTGCTAGAGTTTATTTGCAGTGTGTTTTTACGTGATAATAGATGGAAAAAATATTCTGATTGGCATCCACTCAAAATTCCTACTTAAGACCACAATTGTAATAAAAACAGGCTTGTCCTCACCCATCTATCCATCATTATAGACTCACTGGCCACTTTGCTCAAAACACCCACCTTCAACCTCTTCTCAGTGGCTCTTTATTGGAAACACCTCCCAAAAATGTTTGTGGACACCCCTTCTATTGAATGCACTCAGCTACTTTAGCAAGTTGCCCCTACTTTTGGTTGCCAACACAGATGTACAAATGCTCACACGCAGCTTGTCTGGTCCCAGTAGGGACGAACTGCCTGTAGGACTAACATGAAGCTATTCATTGGCACTGTGACTAATACCAGGTGTGGGCTAGAGGGGTATAAAGCCCCCCAGTATTGAGCTGTGGAGCAGTAGGACTGTGTTCTCAGGAGCTGGACCAACAGTTGATTGCATGATGGACAGCTTTGTAAGAAAGTGCTCTGGGTCTTTTGGACGTTGGTCGCATTGGTCTAACCAGGTTTCAGTCAGTTAGAAATGGAGAGCAGTGGCAGCAGAAAGAGTCTTTACTGAAAGAGACATTGTAAAACTACAGTAGATGGGGTGACATACACTATATGGACAAAAGTATTGGGACACCTACACAGTACACCTACAGGAGCTTCGACGGCATCCTATTCTAAACCCATAGGCATTAATATGGAGCTGGTCCCCCCTTGCTCTGCAGCTCTACCAGCAGCAGGTCTGGAGCTCTGCAGTTATCGAGTCAGCAGCAGAGCGTTGGAGACTTTTCTGCACTGTGCTCTGAGCTCAGCACTCGGCCCTGACCCCGCTCTGTAACTTTACGTGGTCTGCTGAGAGTCGCTGTGGTTCCTAAACCACCAAATACCCCTCACAGCTGATGGAGGAAGATCTAGGAGGGAGGAAATTTCACCAGCTGACTTGTTGTTGTTGGTGCAGCGGTGTCTCCTATCACATACAGAACCTCGCTGGAGTTCAGTGAGCTCTGTAGAACCTCCCATTCTTTCACTAATGTGTGTAAGAAAGGCAGACTGCATGGCTAGGGGCTTGATTTTATACTCCTGTGGCAACGGAACTGAATAAAGCACCTGAATTCAATGATTAAAAGGTGTCCCAATACTTTTGTCCATATAGTTTTGCATTAATGCCTGTCACAGGCTTCAGATAAAACACACTGATGTCTTTTACAAGCTTCGAATGTTTGAATTTAATCTAGAAAGCTACAAAAAGATGGGTTAGTTTAGATTAGCATCAACATGCTATTACAGACTCCTGGTTAAATCAGTGTTCTCGCAAAGCTGGAGTTTCTTCTTGTTTGTTTGACCAAGTTTTGACATTTATAAGCCAAACTGAAGACCTAGCTGTGATAAGTACATTTGAATACCTGGATTTGAGCTGAGGGGTGATAAAGCTGAACAGCAGGAGCGCTCTGGGTCGTATAGAATGGGTTTATTTGCTTGGAGGGTCGGTGTTATGAAGACTGACTGGGAGATAAAACCTCTTTATTGCCCAACGAGGTGCAGAGAAGAGGAGAGGGGGAATTAAAGAGGGAGAGAGAGAGCTTTATATCTGGCAACATGGGGCGAGAGAGAGAGAGAAATATTGAGAGAGAGGGGACAAGGGGGGGGGGGGGTGAGGGGGGGGGGGGCTCTGTTTGGGTGACATTTAAGCATATCTGATGTGCTGGATTTCTTATCTCCTCCGGCCACTTCTCCACCTCCTCCGCTTCCTCCCCATATCATTCACTACCTCCATTCTCCATGAGTGTACACACACACACACACACACAGGAGCATCGATCGCCCATGTGTGAGCCTGTTGAAGCAAAAGGCGAGTGCTCATGGAGAAGTTTGTACAATTGATCTCAGGGGGAGACAAGAGACATGACATCTCTCCCTCTCTCTCTCTCTCTCCCTCTCTCTCTCCCTCTCTCTCTCTGGTTTATTCTTTCTCTTTCTTCTGTCAGCATCCCTCACTCTGCCTCATTTCCATTCTCTCTGCCTCTCGCTCTATCTCTCTTCATCCTTTCCCCCTCACTCCTTATCTCTCTCTCTCTCTCTCTCTCTCTCTCTCTCTCACTCTTTCTATCTCTCTTCATCCTTTCCCCCTCACTCCTTATCTCTCTCTCTCTCTCTCTCTCTCTCTCTCTCTCTCACTCTTTCTATCTCTCTTCATCCCTTCCCACTCACTCCTTATCTCTCTCTCTCTCTCTGTCTCTCTCTCTCTCTCTCTCTCACTCTTTCTATCTCTCTTCATCTCTCTCTCACTCTCATCTCAACCTTTCTGTCTCTCTCTCTCTCTCTCTCTCTCTGTCTCTCAAACACACTTTCTCTATTTCTCATATCTCAACCCCTCTCCCTCTCTATCTCTCACTTTCTAGTAGTCACATCTCTCTCTCTATCTGCCTCTCTCTCTCTCGTGCTCTCTGTGTGTCTTGCTGATTTGGCCTTTTGGAGGCCTTGAGGAGAGAATGAGGGGGGTGTGAAGTTGAGGAGAGAGAGACAGAGAGAGAGAGAGAGAGAGAGAGAGAGAGAGAGAGAGAGAGAGAGAGAAATGACGTCTGATCTTTTCCCTCGAGTTCTGCTGTATGGCACCTCAACTGAGGAATCAAAGACTGAGAGAAACAAAATCTCTTTCATCCCAAGAGAAAGCTATGTGTGTGTGTGTGTGTGTGTGTGTGTGTGGACAGCCTGCCCCGCTCTACTTGGCCCCAGACTTAAGATGTTACCCAGTGTGCGCTGGCTCATGGATTTGAGCAATCGTTCCTTGCGGAAGGGAATTTTTGATGTAGTGACACTTGAAGCTGCAAGGGAGGAAAGTTTTTTTTCCTCTAAAGTTCTTTCCATTTTTTCCCACTTTTTTTCCCTTCGCTCCGGAGACCGGAGTGATGCCAGAGAGAGGATGAAACCTCTTGTATTTGAATTTGACCTCACCCTGTTTCTCTGTGGGCATGTTTACCATCCATCAAAAGAATCCACATCTCAGCTTAAGACTCTTAGAGCCTGTTTGCACCTGCCATTACCATGCGCACTATATCCGGGTAGTATCTGGACCTACTCTGGCTGGATTCTGTTTCCACCTTTGCCTGAAATGCGTCTCCAGAGTCACCAGATGAGATCCGATTTTACTTCTCGGCGTCAAAAGCACACCAACAAGTATAGAGCTTCTGTTTTGCTTCCTGCAACTTACAGCTTTTCATCAAGGTGGTGAGGGAGTGGGCTCTGAGTGGGTTTGGGCATGTGTTGTTACAGGGACCCAGTTGGGCTTCTCAAATGGGCCCCATCAGGAGAGCCCACCCTAGTCTCACATGGGTCCCATGTCTTGTCGCTTGTCTAGCTTGGCCAAAAGTTTAAAGCATCGGTGTGACCCTGCACTGTTTACTGCTGCACGGAGCTCAGTGTGGAAAGCAGCGGGGTTCAAGATGGTGCAGCCTATCAGAGTCTGAGCCTAAAGGGATACAGAAGAGGCATTTGCACTGAGGCGGTAGAGTAATACTACAGGATTTACACTTATATGACTCGCAGGGTTACGCAGCTTCACGCACTTCTGGCGAGCATTTTCCTGCTTTGAGGAACTTTTGGAGGTTCTTCAATTTGAAATTGTGGAGTTGAAATTGTGTTGAAATTGTGTGCTCCAAAAGAAATTTTAGAAGAAAAACGTTCCTTGAAGGTTCCTCAAAGCACTTTAGAGGTTTCTCCACAGTTTTGAATTGAAGAACCTCCAAAGGTTCATCAAGGATCTTATACGGTTACCAGTGCAGTAGCAGCGTTCCGGGCTGGAGTGGCAATGATAGAGAAGCTGTTCTCCCCATTGCAGTCAGTGGAGCGCCCACTGAATCTGAAGCTGCTGTGATAGGGTAAACTTTCTACATATTGATGCTTTAAAACCGGTGTTGTCCACAGCGTCGGTCAGATTAATTCATACCTGCACCTTCTGTTCCACTTCAAATGCCAAAGCAAATAGCCAAAGCAAAGGATTATAGAAAATCGGCGAAACCGTTGGGGGGGGGTGCCCCCTCCTGTCAGAGTAAACGAATTAAACAGAGAAAGGAGAAAGACAGAGGAAAGAGAGAGAGAGAGAGAGAGAGAGAGAGAGAGAGAGAGACAGAAACAGGAAGGAGACTACAAATGAGGCTTGTTTCAATAAAGCGATCGATGGCGCAGGAAAAGATGTTGTGCGCGTCAATGATAAGCACACAAAGCGAGGGAACGAGGGAGCTGGAGGGAGGGGGCGGGTTAGGGTGGGGGGAGGTTTGCAGGACGAGCGGAAATTATAAGAGGGAACAAATTAAGAGAGAACGAGAAAAAGTAAGACTGCGTGGGGGGAGAGATGTCAGAATGAGGAAAATAGAAATTGAAGTGAGGCCAACTTCTGGGACTAGGGACTTTTGTGAGGGAAGAAAGTATTAGAATGGGGCGAGAGAGGCAGAGGAAGAGAGAGAGAGACAACAAGAGAGAGAGAGAGAGAGAGATAGAGGTGTTCAGGGTCAGAAATCCTGGGAGACTGCAGTGAAGCTACATTGCTTTGTCAGTATTTCAGCTCTAACCCTCTGCTTTATTTGACTGAGCGGAGAGGATTGTAATTAAAAGACAGAGGGAGGGAGAGAGAGAGAGAGGGAGGGAGGAAGGAAGGGAGAGAGAGCTAAATCATCTGCACTGTTTGCAATGAGCCTGACTTCCATACAGTCTTGCTCTATTGCAGCGACGACCAAAGCGATGCTGGGCAATCAAGGCCTGTAAAAGGATGCTCACCTGGCTTTGGTCCTCGTAAACTCTCCATGTGTTGAATAAGCACCTGATCATTTGCTGTTTCTTCCAAAATTAAGAGTTTTGTTGAAGGAAATGTCCATTGTTTTGGCCATTACTCTGAGGATTTGATTGCATTCATCCTTAGCAATGTCAGGATGTTGGATGATCACCACCTTACCTCATCCCCAACTCCCCAACTCATCCCAAAAGTATTGGATAGAGCACCACCATCATTGCACAGCTCAGTGCCCCTCTAGCCCACTCCTGGCATTAGGCATGGTGCCTATTGGTTCATGTCGAGTCCTATTCTATTGGCAGTACTTGTAGCAATGGGAGCAATCTAATGTAGCTAAATGCATTCATTAGAAGGGGCGTCCACAAACATTTGGACATATAGCACTGGTTTCGCAGAGTACAGAGCATTCTGAATGGAGATTCTCCAAAAGCTTCAGTCTAGGGCTGAGTCTAATCCTTTTCTGGGAAACCAGCCAATGTTGGGTCAATGGGAAATGCCTGACCCTGATATGGACAGAGCAGGAATGAGCGCTGGGCAGCTTGCGAGAAATCCCAGTATTCTAAAAAACGTCCCGGTACGGCCAAGGGCAATATGTAGAAGTGCCATTACCACATAGCAGTAAGTACCAGCCCTGTTCGAGTACTGGTAAAGGCGCTATACCTGGTCTTCTCGGAGGGTTCACACTCACACATCATATTTACGAACATGCTCTCTAAAGAACCATCCATTGTAACTGTTTTAGAGAACCAAGGGTTCCCGACGTCACACAAAGAGCGCTTTATGTGTGGAACCTTTGTGTGTAATCGCACTTTCTAGCCGTTTGCTTGTAGCGTTCCTCCCAAAGTGAAACAAATCCTGAAAGGCCGAATCACGCTCGAACAGAAACGGGGTCATGTAGGTCAAGCCTGCACATCAGCAGCCGTGTCGTGCAGGAGTAAGCAACGGGCCGCAGGGATTTCCCTGGGTCAAGTCGCAGACGTATTATCTTTTAATCTCATCTCACTCTCGACTCCTGAACCTGTCGCCCAGCTCACATCCATAAATGCCACAGAGCTTTAGCGTTACAGCAGTCCCTGTCACCTTCCCTGATGTTGGGGATTTGCGACAAGCCTGCGCTCCTGCAATCAAATGAAGAAAGCCAGAATGCGCCGCTACAACAAGGCAAACACACAAACAGAAGCTCTGAGCCGTGCAAACTCGCTCTCAGGCACACTTGCATTGTAAATACGTATATGTGGTTGGTGTGGTGCAACAGATAACACCACTACCTGCCACTGAGCTGGAGACTGGGGTTGGCTATGTTGCGTTACACCAATAAGAGTCCTTGGGCAAGACTCCTAACACTACACTGGCCCACCTCTGTAATAGGAGTAAGTTGCTCTGGATAAGAGCTTCAGCTAAATGCTGTAAATGTAAATGTCACCATAAACAACATTACCTAAATGCTGCAGCAAGGGGGCGCTAGTTAAAGTTCTCTAAAGTGAAAAGTCGGAGGTTCCCGTTCGGAGTGACATTTTCTGTTTTTGATTTTTCCTTTCCAGTGCCGTGTCCGCTCCCCGGCTGACCGGGCCATTGTTATTTGCCTTTGCGTGTCTGTGTGGGGTGCGTTTGTGGCCTAACATGGAGTGATGGAAGCTGGTGGGTGAGTGACAGAGAGAGAGGGCGGGAGAGAAAGAGAGAGAGAGACGGATAGCTGTTGATTTGTGTCTGAGTGGACATCCTCTCTCTGACAGCTGCTGATTGGCGGGTGATGAGACAGGGACAGAGACAGAGGAAGAGAAGAAGCAAAAAGTTCAGTTTCAAAATAGCCCTAAGTGTACACACACACACACACACACACACACACTCACATACACAAACACTGTACTGTTTAAAAGTGAGTTTGGACTTAATGTTTGAGTGAATTAATAAAAAAAAAAAAAAAAATGCTGTTGTGAAATACAGTGTTGGTCACGCCCCTAGTCAAATTACTCGTGTTGTTGATTGAGTATAAATAAAAAAGTATAAATAATGTTTTTTTATGGTAAATATGATAAATGCACAGATATTGTGTGCAGAAATGTGCAGAATTATGTCTGCAATGAAGTCTAGATTTTTCCTGTAGATGATTTGTTCATAAAAAAATGCATACAATCAATAATATTATGCTCATAAACTTTATAGGTTTTAAAGTATTAAAGCTTTTCTTTGTAAGAGCTGAATATTGAGAGTTTGGCTCATGGAAGTGGCCCACTAGGAAAGGCCGTTCAATGCTAAATGCAATGGCTAGAATATGGAATATAGAAGCAAGGCTAAACATGCTAAAAGCTAGGCTAGGCCAGACCAAGTTTAGCTATGCTTTGGTGCTGTGGACCATCTCTGTGCCATAAACCAGCCAGTAAAAACAGGGCTGATCTTGTTTTTTCCAATGAGCCACCGAAATAGGAAATTTCATTTTGAGGAAAATAACAGGGTGGTAAAAAGGCATCTGAGCATTTTTCAAGCCACACACTTACTGATTATACATCAAATTATATTTTTGGCACTGTTAGGACTAAAGCTAAAAAAAGATGGGTTCAGAGTATTTTATATAATAAGTCAATTTGCATCACTTATTTTAGTTAAAAAAATATGAGCTCCATAAAGGAGTTCAGTTTATCAGTGTTTGGTTGTTATAAAAAGCTTAAACTAACTAATTGACTTGCTTGTATGTTGTGTAATAGACATTTCAGGTGCTATATGCTCTGCTAATAATAAAAATAATTAGCATAACAGGGTGGTAACAGTGTTTATTTTGTATTATTACAACTAATTATGTAATTATTAGTGATTTTCACATAACAGATCTCTAATTATCTTCTAATAAAGTAAATATTACGTTTTTAGGAATGTCTGAAGGCCTTAATATGTTCCTCAAAATGAGGAAAAAAAGTGTATTCCTGACACTTGTAAACCTACACTATTTAAATTACTACTGAATAAAAAAACTGATGATTCCTAACTGTTCACCTGCAGTGTCTGAGAGGTTTCCGGCATGATCCAGCGTGAGAGCTGCCTGTTAGAGTGGAGGAAGCTGGCGGGATGTTGGCTTTTGTCTCTCTGTCTGCTGCCCGCAGTAATGAATAAAGTGGAGATTGCGCGACCACGGCCACTCACTGTCCCCTCGCACTGCTTTGTTTGCTGTCCTTAAGGAGTGCTGGTGTGTGTTGACCGCTGTGCGTTGACACTCCATCCCCACGGACACATGTCCAGCACATCAGCAGCCGGCTGAAGTGACACCATGTCTGTGGGAGAGAGTTTTGGTCAGTCTGGTCAGAGACGTCACCCTCAGAAAACGATGGTGGTATTAGTCACTGGCACAGACTGAGCACATAGGCTGCCAACGACAAGTTGGGGGAAGTTTGAGTGCCAAACTTTTCTTTTTTTGGGGTAGTGTGAGTAAAAACATGTTTAAAAAGCAGGAGGGGGGGCAGTGAGCTGCTATAGAGCTTATTAGAGGTTATAATCATTTGGAGAGGATTGTGAAAAGGAAAGAGAGAGCGAGATCAGAGCTCCACATTTGGGGTGGTGTGAAAACTGTGGAAAATTGGCAATGCCAGAACACTGGGTCATACGTACAGCACCTTGCAAAAGCACAAAAACCCCCTTAGAAGTCTCCAGATTGGGCTGGATTTCAAAGGACATTTTTATATTTAGTGAAGTGCCATATTTAATTTTAAAGGCCAAACCTCAAAATTAACTCATTTAAAGGGATTTAAAGGCAAACAATTAAAAAAAAGCTCACTTTGTCAGTGTTTGTGTATATACAGTTGTATATCTGGAGTGCCTACCCATCCACAAACTGGGAAATGTTGCACAACCGCCTCATTAGAATTACCCCGCCTCCCCCTGAGTAGCTCCACCTACTACCATTGCTGTGGATCAAAGTTGTCAGGTCACAGAGTGTGTTTTTTTGGGGCTCTTATACTGTGAGAATGTATTGCGACTGCTGAAAAATAAGGCAGCAAGACAGTCAACACTGATCCTGATTTGAGTAGCTGGAAACCTAAAGACAGAAAGGCATGTATACTACACTACAGCTGGAAGAGAGAGAGAGAGAGAGTGAGGAGAGAGAGAGAATGCAGGAGGTATATGAACTCAAGGTGAAGTAAATGTAAGCTGGCTAGTGCAAACTGGGACGAATGAGAATGCACATAGTAAAGTCTATGTAGTGTGTGTATTTGTGTATCTAATAGAAAGGAGCTTTAAGAAAAAGTGTAGGGTTGGGGTGTGAGGACAACTGTGGCTCATTATCATTTACAGGAATCAAAATACGGGACTACTGGACAATGTTTTTTAATGTGTGTATATATATATATATATATATATATATATATATATATATATGGCTTGTCCAGTCCCTGTAAAGAAGTACTGTCAATATGATAGAACTCTCTTGTGCAGATATACATAAACCTATTGGCACCATGCTTCCTAATGCTAGGTGTGGGCTAGAGGGGCATAAAGCCCCCCAGCATTTATCTGTGGAGCAGTGGAGTTGTTGGAACATGCTTGGGATGAGTTGGGAACGAGGTGGGGTGATGATAATCCAACCTTCGGTGGCTGAATGCAAGCAAATGCTCACAGCAATGCTCCTGGACAGAAACAGTTACTCCAACAAAAGCAGGATAAACACGGTGTCCAAACTTTTGTCAATAGACATATGTCTATATACATGTGTCTAATTATATGTGTACATATACCCACCAAATATGTATATTGGGGCAGTGGTGGCTCAGCGATTAGAGCGCCAGGCTATTGATAACAGGTTCGATTCCCGGGCTCGGCAAGCTGCCACTGTTGGGCCCTTGAGCAAGGCCCTTTACCCTCTCTGCTCCCTGGGCGCTGGAGTTGGCTGCCCACCGCTCTGGGTGTGTGTGTGTACTCACTGCCCCTAGTTCACTAGTGTGTGTGTTCACTACCACAGATGGGTTAAATGCGGAGGACACATTTCGCTGTACAGTGACAAATCCATGCACCTTTACCTTTATATTGACAAAAGTATTGGGACAGTATTGTATATGTATATATGTGTCATCTGTATAATATTGAAAATAATAACATAGGCCGATAACAACAAGAAAATTCTATTAATATATAATTATGGTTCATAATCTAATAACTTCTTGTTCTCAAAATACTAGAATTATGTTTGTGTACATTCTCCACATTCTCCAGGAACAAGATCAGACTTCACCCAGATGCAAGGTGCCCTTGAGAAGAGTTGTGGAATAAGAGGTGGAAAGAAAGAGAAAGAAAGAGAGAGCTAGAGAGAGAGAGAGAGAGAGAGAGAGAGAGAGAGAGAGAGTGGGAAACACAGTCTGACTCAGTGGACTGGTCACAATTCTTTAGTGTCTCTGGTTCCACCAGCATTATTCCTCTAAGCCCCAGTGCTGTCTGAGAGCCTGTGGTGACTCTTTCAGAAAGGCTCTTTTCCTGCTCTCCATCTTCCATCCCTCGCTTTCCTCCCCTTGTTCTGCTTCCCTCTCTCTCTCTCTCTCTTTCACTCTCTCTCTTCCCACTCTGGACGCCCGGTGCAAAGTTGTGTTCATAATTCATTTCTCTCTCATCCTTTCTTCCACTTGACCTATTTGGTTACAATGAGTGCACAAGACATTTGTCTTCTCCTTTCCTTTTCTTATCTTCCCCTTATCTCTCTCTCTCTCTCTCTCTCTCTCTCTCTCTCTCTCCAATATTCATGCTCCCACTTGTTTAGCCACTCCTTACAGTCACTAGTCACACTTGTGTACATCACATAATCAGTAACAATCAGATATGCGAGTACACACACATTTACACTATGTGTCCAAATGTTTGTGGACACCCCCTCTAATGAATGCTACTTTAAGTTGCACCCATTGCTGATACAGATGTACAAATGTACACACACAGAGCTTGTCTAGTCAACAGATTAGGACTCTCTGACGCTTATTGCGTATTGCTTGAACCTATTAATTGGCATCATGCCACCTAATGTCAGTTGTGGGCTATAGGGGGTATAAAGCCCCCAGCATTGAGCTGTGCAGCAATGATGGATGGTGCTCCATCCAATTCTTTTTGGGATTAGGTGGGGAGTTGGGGATGAGGTGGGGTGGTGATCATTAAACATCCTGACCTCACTAATGCTTGTCACTGGATATAATATTATTACAATATAATATAAGGTTGAATATTTCCAAAGAAACAATGAATGAGCAGGTGTCCCAATACTTTTGTCCATTTCATGTATAAAACAACACATGAAATATTTTGCTGAAGCCATATTGGCTGAAGTAGCCACCAGCAGTACCAGCTCCATTCCCTTCACCCGAATCTCCCCGTCACTCCTCAGAAGGTTCAGAGGAGCTTCCCATCCATTTTTTCTGGGGGATCCAAAACCCTCCGGCCCACCGGCCCGGCCTTCCCAGTGCGTGCAGAGCTCGAGATGATCCAATTAGGGGCAGACAGACAGGGCAGGCTACTGTGTCAGCCGGGCATGGCCCGCGCCAAGCCTAATGAGGCATTACCCTCGCCAGTGACAGCACAGTCGTGCACCATGACAGCCTGAGTGTGTGAGTGTATGTGTGTGTATGTGTGTGTGTGTGTGTGTGTGTGTTTGGCCAAAGGACGGACACTAAGCTTAGGCGTGAGGCTAGGCAAACGTGTGCCTGCTACACACCTCTCATAAGAGAGAGTACGCGAGGAAAGGAGAAGAAGGAGAAGAGAGAGAGGGAAAGCTAGAGGGGTGATGGGAGAGAGTGGATAGACATGTAAAGGTAACAGCAGTGATGCAGGGGGCTGAGAAGAATGAAGCCATAGATGGTGACGCTGAAATGTGAAATCTGGCTTTGAACGTGCTTTGTCCCTGAATTTAAAACAAGCCAATCAGCTAAGACCCCCTCCACATGTGTCCGGATATTTTATTTTTTTTATATATATATATCTGGTTCCAGCAGCGAAAATCCTTCAGTGAAAATTCTCAAGAAGGCTTTTATTAGCATGCCAGTCCAGCAGGGGGACCTGACAACTCCATAAGAGTGTGTTTACTAGTTTTGGTTTGATTTAAATGAACCTCACCTGCTTGTTTGGTCCAAAAGGCATTCACACTTACTCTTACGAACCGCACTAACCAGCCAATCGCACCAGGGGTCGGCCTCTTGCTGCCACATCCCAAAGGTGTTCAATTGGATTGAGATCTGGTGACTGGGAAGAACCAGACCAGTCTCTCAAATGGTGCACCACCATGCTAGAAGACGTGGTGTGCCAAGAAATCGCTCCCCACACCATCAACACCTCCACCACCACCTCCACCAGCCTGGACTGTTGATCCAAGGCAGGTTGGGTCCATGGATTCATGCTGTCGGCACTAAATTCTGACCCTACCGTCCAGTGTTGGTGAGCCTGTGCTGAGCCACTGCAGCCTCAGCTTTCTGTCCTTGGCTGACAGCAGTGCAGTAGTGGAACCTGAATGTGGTCTTCTGCTGTTGTAGCCCATCCAGCTCGAGGTTGGATGAGCTGTTGTGCATTCTGAGATGCTCTTCTGCTCTCCACAGATGTACAGGGTGGTTATCTGAGTTCCTGCAGCCTCTCTGTTCTGTCAGCTCCAACCAGTCTGGTCATTCTCCTCTGATCTCTCTCATCAGCAAGACGTTTCTGTCTTCTGAACGGTTGCTCGCTGGATGTGTTTTCTTTCTTGCATCATGCTGAGGAACTCTGGAGAGCCTGTAAGGTTATGAGGGGGTTGAGCAGTTTTGCTTTTTTGCCTATTTATTCCTATAACTAACTAAAAGTTCTGCATGCAAGTAGCGAGAGTAGTGTGTGTGTGTGTGTGTGTGTATCGAATCATGCAGTCTAATCTTGTGCCGCGAGAGTTTGTTTAGCGCGTGGAGACTTGGCACTAATGTTTCCTCTCTCTGCTTGCTCCTCTGGCCTTTTGCTCACTTTCAAAGCTGCGAGTGGATCTGAGCGGTTAATAATAGAGTGCCCTCCTCCTAAATGCCTCAGCCATCCAGATCAGTAGCATCACAGTGGGGAGTGAGAAGTGGGACGTGCGAGGCTATTTGCACCTTCTTATCCTCTCTCTCTCTCCCCTCCTCCTCCCGCACTCTCTCGCGCTCTCCAGATCCTTGTACCATCTCTCAGATACGGCACTTCTAATTAGAAAGTGATTGAAGAGCAAAGCCGTGGCCACTTTGAATATCCATTTGAGTCAATTGATGGCGTTTGTGACATTTGTGTGAAGTTGATAGGTGCTTCAGACGCCTCAAGGGGAGGCTGGGGTGCGGCGGGCTGGGCGAGCGAGCCGGAGACAGGGAGGCGGCCGGCCAATTGATCCCCGTTATTGATTACTATCAGTGCAGCTCTCTGGAAGGCTGCGCAGGTCATGCTTAATTGAGACGCCTCAGCGAACGAGAGAATGAGAGAGAGAGAGAGAGAGAGAGAGAGAGAGAGAGAGAGGGGGAGAGATTTCCTATGTCTCAATTCCATCACTGTTCTACAGTGAGGCCTGCAAAACAGATATGACAGCAAACTTAAAAATACACCAATACATTTAAAAAGCTTATTTAGCTAATTCAGCACAGCAAATGTATAAACACCACAGCAAATGTATAAACACCACAGCACATTTATAAACACCACAGCACATTTATAAAGACCACAGCAAATGTATATACTCCACAGCAAATGTATAAACACCACAGCACATTTATAAACACCACAGCAAATGTATATACTCCACAGCACATTTATAAACACCGCAGCACATTTATAAACACCACAGCACATTTATAAACACCACAGCAAATGTATAAACACCACAGCACATTTATAAACACCACAGCAAATGTATATACTCCACAGCAAATGTATAAACACCACAGCAAATGTATATACTCCACAGCAAATGTATATACTCCACAGCAAATGTATAAACACCACAGCAAATGTATAAACACCACAGCACATTTATAAACACCACAGCACATTTATAAACACCACAGCAAATGTATATACTCCACAGCAAATGTATAAACACCACAGCAAATGTATAAACACCACAGCACATTTATAAACACCACAGCACATTTATAAACACCACAGCACATTTATAAAGACCACAGCAAATGTATATACTCCACAGCAAATGTATAAACACCACAGCACATTTATAAAAACCACAGCAAATGTATATACTCCACAGCAAATGTATAAACACCACAGCACATTTATAAACACCACAACACATTTATAAACACCACAGCAAATGTATATACTCCACAGCACATTTATAAACACCACAGCACATTTATAAACACCGCAGCACATTTATAAACACCACAGCAAATGTATATACTCCACAGCAAATGTATAAACACCACAGCACATTTATAAACACCACAGCAAATGTATAAACACCGCAGCAAATGTATAAACACCACAACACATTTATAAACACCACAGCACATTTATAAACACCACAGCACATTTATCACCACAGCAAATTCAGGAACACCACAGAAAACATTATGGAACATTCTGAAACACCCCAGCACATTCAGAAATGTGACAGTAATTCAGAAACATGACAGCAAACTCAGAACTTTACTTGAACGAATACAATTATACAGCAGTCTTTCATATGCCGCTAAGGACGCCTCCTCCCTCTAGTGACGGGTACATGTTGATAAG